>NC_135499.1:126848668-127145554 GCF_052857255.1 Amblyomma americanum
CCTTGCTCACTGCAAACACTCACAATGCTACGGATATCTGTACAGAGTCCTTCTGTAATGGACGTCCGAACTGCTTGTTTTGTCTTGTTTTGTTTTAGTTTTGTTTAGCTTTTCCGATTGACGTGGCATTCGTTAAGTGAAGCGGCGTTTGCGGCCTGGGAATTTCTATTCCCCGCGTCTCTACAGTGCCGTTCTCTGTGTGAGCATACTCATTCACCGGTGTTTACTATCGGCAAAAATTGAAACGCGCGTAGTTCATTGAGTAGCGGTACACATTATTCGGTGTTTCCGTGTTGACCGCATGTGGCAACTAAAACTCAACGGTCTGATACATTAGCGACACGAGTCACGCATTTCGCGCGGTGAACGTTTCATTTACTGTTGTAGTCGGATACAACTCAAGAACGAAACGGCAAATGGACCTCAAAGGAAACCCTCAAGCCAATCAGATCGACCAGTTTTCATCACGCCGAATTTAAGCAGCGGTTAATCTCAAGTCACGCTAGATTAGTCCCCTGTAACGTTGATTAACCAGGGATTACCTGCGACGTCATGGAAGTCGGTCGACCCCACTGGCTGGAGGGCGCCTCCTTTGAGGCACATTTGCCATCTCATTCTTCAATTGTATGCGACTATAATGCCACCTATCGATGTCACAGCATGCATGAACTCCGCTCATGTTTCGATTCTCGCTTGTAGCATGCGCACAGTTTCTGACAGAGGCATGCGGTTCACTTCGCGGTTGGACTGAAGCGTTCCTGCGTGGTACTTTCGGGCCTTTGCGGGGCTGTTTGCGCGTCTAGAAACATTACACAGAGAAAAATGGTGCGTCTATGAGCAAGAATCTGTCATCAAGGCCCACAAGCTACACCGCCCACATACACTATAGGGCCAGAAACTATGCGTGACACACATCAAAATTATGCGGCCCGAATGTGGGTAGCACATCTTTTTTTTTTAACAACGCCCCCGCTTCAAGATGCCTTACGTCGCATCCTGCTCAAGCGAGTCACCCGCGTGCTACGTGTACTTTGCCAGCTGCCAAGGGTGTAAAGTATACACAATTTTTTTTCTGTCAACAGTTATTCCCGAATATTTTTGAATAACGACAGTTATTCATCATTCGTTCACAAGCACAAATATACAACACGCACAACAGCCGAGCCAGATTAATCAGGTTTAGCATTACGTGCACCGCGTTGCCAACTTCATTTGACAGGTTACGCCTTCTGAGCACTCGTCTCCTAATGAAAATCACTTTTCGTAAGAAAAACTGGAAACGCCCGTGGAGCCGCAGAACGGTCAACCCTACAGGCTGCTCCAATTCGTCGCCAGGGGTCGAGTGCTTCGCGCGCAGGTGAGAGAAGCTGCGCTGTTTTGGTTCCGCCCCATGTTCCTACACCCTAAGCACAAATTAGCCTACGTATGAGTAAAAAGATAGTACGCTGTCCTCTGGCACGCTCCCTTTTATGGCCGCGGTGGCTGAGTGGTTATGGCGCTCGGCTGCTGGCCCGAAAGACGCGGGTTCGACCCCGGCCGCGGCGGTCGAATTCCGATGGAGGCGAAATTCTAGAGGCCCGTGTTTTGTGCGATGTCAGTAAACGTTAAAGAACCCCAGGTGGTCGAAATTTCCGGAGCCCTTCACTACGGCGTCTCTCATAGCCTTAGTCGCTTTGGGACGTTAAACCCCATAAACCATAAACCATAAACCCTTTTATGGCCGGGGTATTCTGCCCAAGCTACGGGGAACATTGTTATCACTAAAAAAAAACAGAACAGTTAGACTTGGCAACGGAAATAAATTCCCTCTTCAAAACATGTCAATTCCTAGCAGTTACGAAGATTTTTAACCGAAGTTTCAATCCCCTCTATTTTCTAAGCTCAGGAGCGCCAGTGCCGCGTTTAAAAGGCTCCCCTCATTGCTAATTACATCAAATTACTATGTTTTGGGGGGAGAATATGCCTCCGTTGCCAAGAGTAAGCATTCCGTATTTTCAGTGTTCAGAATCAGCCCCGGGACTTGGGTAGCATACCCTGCCCCTAAAAGGGAATGCAATGGAGGACAGCGTACTCTCTTTTTGCTGCATTGTAGGCTGATCCGTGTTTAGAGTGTACCCGCGGGTTCCAGAACGCATGCATATGAGATCAAAAACATCCGAATCTATGAACAAGGCGACCGCCCTTCTACCGTCGTCGTAACGCAAAGTCAGGTATTTAAAAATAAAAAAGTAAAGATTAACAGAAAAAAGAAGGCTCAACGAGCGCTTTGTGCTGCGACGACCGCGTTCTTATTACTCTGCCAAAAGCTCGTAGACAACGCGAACAAATGCACAGGGAATAGTGATATCCGTCGCTAGCGGCAGACAGCTGACCGTTCAGCTCTTTCTTGCAGTTTGTTTTCGTCGCCTGATATTTCTTCGTTGTTTTCTTTTCTTTCCTTACTTTTCTTTATTTCCTTCTTTCTTCCTTTCTTTCTCTCTTTCTTTCTTTTCCCGGAGCAGTGCGAAGCCTGAAGCCATCCGTGGCGGCTACGCGCTGAAAAGCGGCGCCGGAACGTGCAGTCAGTGGGGCAGGAAAGTGCACGAACAGCTCGCTCGACCGGCTGGCGCGAATCGTCATGAGACGAGCGACGACCGAACAGAGCAGACGGGCTCGCTGCAGCAGAAGACGTACGCGTCTTCCGGTTCCTTGACTCGTACAATCGTGGTAGTACGTCTGCGCCCCCTGTCGGGCTCTTTTTTTCCTCTCCCTCTCTCTTACTTACTCTGTTCCATGTTTCCTATTTGTTTCTTCTTTCTATGTAACGGCTAGGGCGAGAAACTGTCGCCCACCAAATGCAAATGGAATACCCACATCATCATCATCATCATCGTCGTCGTCGTCGCGCCGAAGCAGACGACAGGAGGATAGGAGTATCTTCTAGTTCACTCTAATAGGAGTAAAAGCAGCCAAACTAAGTGACGTCACGAGAGTTGCGATGGAAGCGTGAAGCAACGAAGGAGAGTTTATATTGAGACACATTAGTATTAGTATCGCGCTTCGTCCATGTAGGAATCAAGTATGGAAGCCGCAGAAGGCCCAGTGATCGTGACAATGATCGTGGTCCTTGCGATAAAGGTGTATACGTTTAGAGCAGCGCCACATGTCGCCTGCAGAGGTGCAGACGATTCCGAGCTGTAGCATCACGTCGGCCGAACCGGGTAGTTGTCTAACTTACTACGAGACTTAAGTTATTAAGGCAGAAACTAGGGCTAGTTGGAACTCGTTTGAACTCATATTTTCTAGCGCTTAGTGAACGCAAGGGACAAGAACAATACGTCCTGTGTATTTGTGTTCTTGTCCCTTGTGTTCACTAAGCGCTAGAAAATATGAGTTCAAAAGAGACTAAAGTTGTCGCAGTATGCAAGTTCCATGCGCAGTTTCACTTCAAACGAGCCAGCAGTTGAGGCGGGAGGATTTTGAGAAGTCGCTACGATTAAGATTCACAACATGGTATAACCATGAGAGTAACAAATTCTCTGTATGGCGTAGGGGTTTACGCGAATGAAATATAAGTAAAGAAGTTAAACAATAACGCATACTTCAAATCAAGTAGCGCCGTATGTATCTTAGTCTAGTCTATTCCATGTTAATATGTAGTCTATTACTTGCGTCTTAGGCTTAGGCCGATGAGTAACGAAAATGCCTCTCTTCGGAAGCCGCTGGGCACAGCTGACGTATACATGAAAATTAAATGACCCCAGAGAACTTCGCGCAGCCTGAACCGCCGCTCCTATATACGATGCCTGTTTTAAGACCTCAAATTGTCTCGATTCGTTGTTCCCAAGCGGCAGAATGCCTCCTAATATACGCCGCTATCGAGGGAACCATATTACACAGCCATCAGGTTGGAAGTGCTCATCATTTTGTACTGTAAGTTACCACGCGATTTGGACATAACAAAGACCCGTGGCAGTGAGAGCCTTCGAAGCGGGGGTCCGGGAAAAAACGGCTGCGCGCATTTGGACTCTTTGAAGAGAAGGTTTAGATCTTCGTGGAAGACCGCCTGTTCCGTTAATTGGAAAAGCGCTAATCGGCGCTCAAGGAGCTATTTAATACTTTGATCTGAGCGAGTTGGTTTGTTGTTTAATATCAATAACTGCACGAGAGATATGGACAAAAAAGGAACACTTAAGCCTGTAAGAGTTCCTGTAGGTCTTCCTATATGTTTTTGCGTGCTTCTGCGCACCGCTCATGTCGTTAACGTTGCTCGTCTATCCTGGCTTCTTTTGCGGAAACGTGCGCATTCAGTGGGTTTTGTTGATCTGCGATAGCCGCAGCAGGAAAAGGCTGCATGCTTCGGCTCACAAAGAACCTTGCACATTATGGCATTCCGCTATAACATTACAGGAACCAACACTTCGCCGCCTGTAGCCAAAACAAAAATTGTAACCTCCGGAAGGGGATTTTACAACGAACCGCCTTTTTTTCCTCCTCCATTAATGAAAGGGCTTCAAACGGCCCAAAGACCAATTTTAGTTTCAGTCTTAGATTTAGTTTATAGGGCTTTAACGACCCAAAGCGCCTCAGGCTATGGGAGCGCCGCGTTGAAAGGCTCCGGAAATTTCGACCACCTGCGGTTCATTAACGTGCACTGACATCGCACAGCACAAGGGCATCTAGAATTTCGCCTCCATCGAAATTCGACCGTCGCGGCCGGGTTTGCAACCGCGTCTTTCGGGTTAGCAGCCGAGCGCCGTAACCACTGAGCCACCGATGCGGCACAAAGGGTAAGTGCTTCATCTTCCAGCTTAAACTTTCTTTTCAAAGAAATGAAGTTAATCTCACAATATATGCTCTCCGATCGATACTGCTGTGTTAATGTAAATTTGTGATCAATTAAAAAAAGGCCGAGAGTTTCCTCTGCAGCTCTCTCCCTTTCTTTTACCACCTACAAGAGAAGCAGCTACCGTACTTCAACACTTCGCCCAGCCGACCCCTACATTGTGAGATTCAGTAACCGCCACTCATAACCAATGTTTCGCGCTGTCAAGCCTTAATTATGAAGAACCAAACGGCGCGCTCAATCACCCGCGCGAGGCGCGTAATCACACCCCTCACGCCTTCGCGGCCGGCCAGCATGCCTGCCGAACCGGTGGCTGCGAGAGAAAGCTGCAATAAATTCTCACCTAGAGTGGTATTCTTCCTACACTGTCGCAAAATGAGACCTCCACTAACCTCGGGAAGTCTGGTACTAAGAAGATTGGATATTCACTCCGAAAAGTAACGCCGAAACACACACACACACACACACACACACACACACACACACACACACACACACACACACACACACACACACACACACACACACACACACACACACACACACACACACACACACACACACACACACACACACACACACACACACACACGCACGCACGCACGCACGCACACACACACACACACACACACACACACACACACACACACACACACACACACACACACACACACACACACACACACACACACACGCGCGCGCGCGCGCGCGCGCGCGCGCGCGAGCCGGATTCACATCTATCTATACCCTGTACACCATCTCTCAAAACCAAACACTAGAGGCCTCCTTCTCTGAAGTAAACTTATTCATCCAATCATTCTCTGCGTTCTCAGGGCCTTCTGGGACAAACGCAGTATAGAGAACCCGACTGGAACTCGTTCGAAATAGCGTGACGTCGACAAGCGGCGAAAAGGCATGCATCGCGAGGGCGTTAGCCCCTTTTTTCAGGTTATGAAATGCGTTTAATGACGTTGTCGGCGGCTGCTGCTGCCGCCGTGCTTGGTGCGCACACGTGTTCCGCGCTGGTGCGTCGACCGCTCCACCCCTAAACGCAACAACAAGGAAATCTGCAGGGGAAACACCGCCCGAAGAGGAAGTTGCCAGCTGTGTTTTCTTTGTCTTTATTTTTCGTTATTATGCTACGCTGCCAACGATGGGACAACGCCACTGATACAAAACATCCGCTAGCACGGTTCGTACAAGATGTTTAGTTTGAAATTCGAGGAGAACTCCAGCATTTGAAGGATACGTCGAGGCAGTAATCAAGGAGGACAAATTTTTCTGCATCAAATATGTTAGGAATCATTTCACTCTTGCTTGGCTCTGATTTGCCTATTCACAGCACCGTCTCTGTTTCCTTTTCCCTGGCCGTTCGGCGAAAACTATTTTGACAAACAGGGTTATGTCCTTCCAAATCTAGGCAGTTTTGAAGAGAATATACTTTAGTAGAACTTGGTGCTGGGCTGGTTGGTCCCTCATTCTTTGAAAATTGGGTGTAGCGCTACTAGGAAGACTAGAGAGAGAGAGGACGACACAACATTGAGGAGAATATATATCTTTCTTTTTTTTTGCAACTTTTCGAGCCCAAGCTTCAGAGCCTTCCTTTTCTGCCTTGCCTGCTGACATTCTGCTACTGAATTTCTGCCGCGTCCTTCCGATCACTAGTAGGCAATCCGGACTACTCTTTGCCATCACGCACGAAATTTTCAGTATAGCATAGTTGCGAGCTTTTAAGGTGACTTTTCAGGGCTGATTCACCCATAGTCGCCACATCCCTCATGTAATGCCCATCCCTCGCGTAATGTCCCATGCCAGGGGCCTTTGAGGTATTAAATAAATAAATAATCATTCACCTTCTAGCACAACACGCTCTTTGCCCTGAGTGAATCACTCAAGTCCTCTCCACCCACCCGCCATAATCTCCGTGTCCATGCTAGGCAGACTGAAACGCGCGTTTTTCCACCTGCATTTTTCCATCTGTGTTCTAATTCGCATCACACAGCACGAAGGCAGCATATAGTGCCGCGGCGTCGTCTGCACTCGATAACTTCAGGGGCAGCGTCACTGGTACTGAAAACAGGAGAGCGCCCTCAGACAAAACAGTGGAAGACAGGGAGAGGACCGAGAAAACAAGCACCTAAGTCGCCTGACAGATTATCAAGGAAACAATGCGCTCTAGATTGGTTACGCTTTGAGACCGATTTATTAGCACTGTGCGTGTTCGGGGCAGTAAATAGTCCCGTTAGCAGAGTTGAGTTCAGTTGAGCACTCATGTACTGTTGTATTCTCTCCTTCAATCTAAGCACAAATAGGGCTGTATAGGAGTAAACAGGAAGTAATTTCAATCTCTATAGCTCTCCCTTTTGTAAAAGGGAGTGTTCTAGAGGACAGCTTACTCGCTGTTTACACTTTTCTGTTCAGAATGTAGGTTAGCGGGTATTTGTTGCGCTACGAATGTTCACACACTACGAAGTTGGTTTGTTAAAATGGAGCACAGCCTATGGAAACAATAATGCGAATGCAGGAAAATTAGAGAAGGGGACCAGGTAACCCGTCTTGAGGAATTTATGACCCGTTAGAGATAGAAAGAACAGAGGGAAAGTGGGCCATTCGCGACCTTGGTCCGGCCGCGGGTGCTGCGTTGTCGCTTCGGGTTTTACCCATCGTTTCCATGTTTTCCATATCGTTCCTTCTGAGGGGTACGCCAAGTCGCCATGTCTAGACGCTTGATTTTCAGAGATGTACGAGAAAGGCGTGAAATTTTCAAGGAATTTATGGAGCGCGTTAACTTTTAAGGAGTATCAAGGGTTCTTGAAGAAGTTTTTCGAAAAATCAAGGATATTCATGGATTTCGAGGTCCTATACAAGCCCTGGGTAAGAGTGAAGGAAGTCATCGCCAACGAGGATAAACAATTCAAGTTAACTGATACTCGTTAGTAGGGGAGAACGAAGAACCTACAAGGAAAATTTTGTGAGGCTTAGACGTTCTTAAGCACAGCCTATCGGCGTGACGAGTAGTCAAAGCGCCAAAAGACGTTCTAGCTGCAGCTGCATGCTCTAAAGCGAGCAATTAACTTTGGCGCAAGAAAACAAAAAGCACACGTGGGAGGTTGGGGATGGGGTAATGGCTTCGCGTTTACTAAAAACCGTCTATTCTGCTCTGCAACGCATATAGAAAGAATGTGTTGGAAGGGAGAAACAGGCACAAGCACTTTCGTTAGTGCGTGCGGAAACAACGCGCCGATCGGAAACCATGCAGCCTAGCGGAAAAAAAATGCACATGTCTGAGTCGCGGCTGCTTTACAGTGCCGTTAATTTTATGGGGTATTTTCTTTTCTTCTTTTTCTCTATTGTTCTCGCTCTTTTCCTACATTCTTTTATTTTCGTTTATTTTCCCGGGGAGAATGAAGACTGTTATATACGAAGCATCAAAACAAAGCTGAGTTAGATAAATTTCTTTTATGGTCAAAGGTATAATGCGCGCGATATATAGATTTTTTTCTTGTACTTTCGTGAAGTTCGCGCCTTACAATTTCTGACGAACAGCGGAATATGGTCGTCGTCTCGCGTGCGAATGCGCAAAATAAAGCAAATAAACAACCAGGAAAATCTTATGCAATGCGCGAGGCCGGATCAGATTTCATTTGTATTCTTCCTGTCGGTAATGCGTTCTGATAACGTATATCTGAAGATTGGTTTTGGTTTTAGGGTTTAACGTCCCAAAACGACCCAGGCTATGAGAGACGCCGTAGTGGAGGGCTCCGGATAATTTCAACAATCTGAGGTTCTTTAACGTGCACTTACAACGCACAATATATGGGCCGTTAGCATTTCGCCCCAATCTAAATGCGACCACCAGCGCCAAACCACTGCGGCGGCTAATATCTGAAGAGAACTTGGTGCTGGGCGAATAGCTTTGGGTTCATTATCGATTTTTAAGGCGCAAAAACAATACAAAACATGAAGGTCATTGTCAACCTTCGTGTTTTGTCTTGTTTTCGAGCATTGAAAATCAAGAATGAACGTATATCTAGTTATATACATTTATCCAGCTGGCGTGTACTGGGATCCTTAACGGGCCCGCGGATGACTTAACAAACCATATGCCGCGGTGGCTTTGCGGCATTGACGTTCATCTGGTGAGCCCTACGTCGCGAGATCAAATCCTAGTCACTGTGGGCGCATTTCGATGGAAGCGAAATGCAAAAAAGATGCCGCTGCGCTGCGCAGTGTCAGAGCATGTTAAATAAACAAACCCAAGTGGTCCAAACTAATCCGGAGCCCTCCACTACGATGTTCCTCATAGTCTATGCATAGCTTCTGGACGTTAAGCTCCACAATCCACCACATAACTGAGCTGCTGTTGTTCATAGTCGGATACAACTCAAGAACGAAACAACAGATGCCCCTCAAAGGAAGTCTTCCAGCCAATACCGTCCAACAATTTTCATGACGTCGAGGTTAATCCAATTAAGCCGTGATTACTCCCCATTCATCAACCACCCCCTGCAATCTTACGCTAGCAGCTCCAAGGAGACCGGTCAAGGGGGAGAATAGGTCGATGCCATTGGCTGGAGGGACTCCTTCGAGTGCCATTTGCCGCGTCCTTCTTGAGTTGTATCCTACTTTAGCTAAGCGCCCGCGAACATCAGCGTTATGTACTTTAACTTTTCTTTAACTGTCCCACCTCTTTCACTTTCATTTTCAACGCTCAATTAATAGTTAAATGTTTCTGGGGCGCCAGCGCCGCTCCTTTCCAATAGACTAAAATATATCCGTTCATTCTGGTTTCAGAGAACGCTATAAGTACAGCTTAATTCGTTCTTGCGAGGAGCCGCAGGATTTCCGCTCTAACGGATTCAGTTATGCTCGCTATTGCCGGCGTATAACCTGCCTCAGACGCGCATAGAACCTCAAGTGTCCCGCACTTCACCTTTGCCCTCTTTGCACATCCCATCAGCCGTGGCCTTCAACCGATCAAAACACACGTTCCTCTGATTTCATGTCATTCTTGCATGCCGTATTTTTTTATATATATGCTTTCGCGTCGCTATATAGCGTGAAGCCATCGCCCACGTAGATGCATTTTCAGCGTGCCCGCATTGTGACCCCCGTGGAGTGATTGACAGCTAGGCCAGTTGGTACAGCGGCGTGAAAAAATAGCGCTGTCTGAGAAAACATGGGGAAGAAAAGCACAATGCGAGCCGTATTTTGTGCTTGCACAGCGTTTTTGTCTAATATTTCCTATTATTATTATTATTTTCACCATAGAAAGTCCCCAAGCGAAGAAAGCTGTGACAGGAGCGCAGAGGCCTTCCTATGCCTGTGGAACTACACCGCTACTTGTTTGTGCGAGCTCTCTAGAATCTTTGTTTTTAACTACAGAGTCCTAGCGACCGCCAATGTTTCCAAACGATGGTATACACTCTAAACATTTACTGCCCAAGCCCCGGGGTAGTCTTCCTTGACTGAAAATATCGAATACTTACGGTTGGCAACGCAAACAAATTCCCTCTTCAAAACGTGCGAAGTTATAGCAGTTACAAAGATTTAAGATTTAAATCTCCTCTGTTTGCTAACCTCTAGACACCCGGTTCCTCGTTTAAGAGCCTCCTCCCATTGCCAAGTGCTTCTAATTACTATGCTTTGCAGTGGGAATATACCTCCGTTGCCGAGGGTTAGAATTCCGTATATTTAGCGATCGACATCTACTCCGGAGCTTGGGCAGCATACTCTACCCCTAAAAGGAACTGCTCTAAAGGACAGCATAGTCCATTTTTTACTCCCACATGGGCTTATTCGTGTTTAGGTTGTATGCTTTAGGTGTTTGTTTTCAATGCCGCTTACGCTTCTCGTTGCTCTCGCTTAGTAGAACAGTTTGTGTGTGAACCATGCAGATACGCGCGTGCACATAACAAGTGGAAGGCAATGATGAGCGTGCACAAACATCGCATAGCCCGAACAGACATCGCATATCATACGTCAAGCAGACATGCTGAAACCTAACCTGTCAAAAAACATATATTCCACGTCTATATGAGAAAAGACGAAGAAAAACAAGGAGGTCTCAAACAGAATTCATGCCTTTTTCTTAATCTCTCGAGCGCTTTCTGCATCTCAAGTTCAGGTATCGTGTTTCTACTACAAACAGTCGCCAAATCAATAAATTTCGCTGTGCCACCACAGACTAAAATAGCACGGCAAAAGTCCAAACCCCGCCTGACAGCACGGACGGATGGCGTTCTCGTATGTTATCATTAGCATACATCGACTCCACATTGGCGCATCTAATGAAGAGTTAATTGTTAGAACAGTGCTGTCCACCGTCCTCGCCTACTTCTGTTGTACTCATACGTGTTTCTTATCTTTGCAGTGTTCCCACATCAAATACATATCATGTACAGGTGCGGCCATAATACCAAGGAGTACGCTTCGGCCTTTGATCTTTTCTGGGGAATTGAAAATATTACTTTCTTTAGAAGGGGGAGAGGGACGTTGTTCATACGTGAGCACACCAGTGGCATGTGCTAACGCACGTATGAAGCACTTCCTTATTTTCGCCAGGTAAAAGGTTGAGAAGTTTTGCCGAAGCTTTATCCGTATTGTTATGACCGGGACTGTACCAACTCCTTCAGCAAGGCACCCTTGTAAACCATGCAGCCCTCACAGTTTTGTTTCCGCACTCCTTTCTCTCTCTCTCTCTCTCTGTTTTCTTTCCTTGCGGTCGAATACAGCATTGTTTGGTGCTTTCACGTTCAGTGGGCAAGGCGAGGTAGATGTGGCGTGAAAACAAAGTCTCAGACTTTGTCGGCTACTCAGAAGCTATCTAGCATTCGTCTAGAAAAGATAGCAATGGTGAAGCAATAGCTTGTTCGCTTATTCGATCCGGTACGATGACAGGTAGCTTGCCCCGCGTCCCTTTCCTCCGCATCCACAAGTTCTCCGACTACATGGCCCACGGTGACACTGCGTGACAGGAACACGTGACAAAGTGCGCGCGTGTGTGAATCGCTAAATCCCTTCATCAATTGTTTCTTCCTTCTTTTCTGTTCTTTGAACGTTTTTTTTAAGTACTCTACCGAAGTTCCCATCTCATGCGGTTATCCTTGAATTCAGGTGTAACGGTGCTTCCTCTTGGAATCGGAATGCTTTGATACGCACTGTCGCGCTTCAGAAGTGTTTTTTTTTTTGCAGTGTTGCGTTTCGTCGCTGCTGCCTGGAATTAATGAGACGTCATCCAAACAGTCAGGCCGAGAGGTTAAACCGGGTTCATATTACAACAGCCTGTGAGGTCATCACGTCTACACACCCAGGACGTGAAAGTGGAGCGGCCCCGAGCGTAGCAAAACAGACTGGTGCAAGTTGCTCGAGCATCTTACTTTACGCACGAGGTAGAGGGAAAATGGGGCGCGAGTACGAGATTGTAGCACAAGCTGGCTACTATAGTGCCGCAAAAATGCCAAGTAAAAGCCTGTACATCTTGGCAGGAGGATTTCGGAACTCCACGCAGCCCTCAGGAGCACGGCGGCCAGTTTCTCGGACGAACCATAACAGTAACAAGCCCAGCAGCCTTTGTGCAGCGCACACATGCATTTGGAAAACGCGAGAAGGCGCAGATTCGCCTACGTGTAAGCGAAAGTTTAACCAAGTGCGAAGCTGCATCGTTTTGTGCAGCTCCGACAGAGGGAGACAGAGGGCGTAAAACGCGCCGCTTCGATCAACGCTCTTCTGCGTCTCGAACAACGTCGGCCGGACTGACTGACGCGACCCTCGTCTGCGCCGACGACGCACTGTGCGCGACAAGTGCGAGGCATGACAGCTGGCTGCAGAGCGCAGCCGCCCGAAGCCCAAAGCTGTACGTGTGTAAAACGGTGTATGTACACCACCTGTACCGTACAGGTCCAAAACGTCCGGACAAGCCAAGCGGGGCTCTTTGCCCTCACATGTTCGTATGTTTTACCCCGAACTACAGGACTGAACAAGGAAAAGCACGGCATGAGGTACCTCCCTATGTGCATATCTTCCCTAGTAGTAAATAACAGCAAATGCCGACTGGAGGCAAGAGGATATTTCTTGCACCTTTCATATGTTCCCAGTTTGTACATCGCTAAGACATCGTCCGACGAAGTAAGGTGAGGGTTGAAAGCGCACCTGTCCTCACGATGAGAAATGAAAGAAGTCATTCGTGCTTCGCGGGCACATCTGGAGTCCACACGTAAGCATAAATAGAGGGTTTAATCTCCTCCTCTCGCTGTATAAAGATTGCACGCGCAGATTTTACGTGCAAGTTCCAGGTAAAGAAGATCACGGATGCGCGGGATAAAACAACGCAAAAAGTCAGGAAGGGCAACCGAAGAGATAACCCCATTCTCTGATCTCATCTGATGGAAGAAGGCGCAGGTGTGCTCGATATAAAATGAGGCGCACATGTGTCTCGGTGGACGCATGCGTGGTCAAGTAGCTACGCAGCTCAGTGAAGAACGTTTGGACAGGTCAGCCGATGAGGCAACTTCGTTATCGGCCTTTCCAATAGGGGCTCCCTGGGTGTCGCCATTCTGGTCGCTGGACTGCTGCGCTATCAGCTCCACCACGTGCACAGAGCCGTCCGTCGATCAGTATGACGTCACCTAGGAAGCCCCTATTGGAAAGGTGATCGAACAGTGGGCACGCATCTCAGGGAGCCGAATGCGGCAGCGCAACGGGCGGTTCGTGAGTGATAGCGTGCTTGGCATATCTGCGTGATAGTTTTGCTTAGCGAGTGCTCGGCGGCGAGTTAGGTTTGCCACCTGAACCATTTTGTGCCGTCGAAGCCACGTCGGTGTGCCCAACGGAAAAGCAAGGTTCAATGTTCACCTCGGTTCCCCGTTTACGATGCGGCAGTAAAATAATAATAATAAAAATGCATCGCAGTGAGTTGCGCAAGTGCTTTGATTATTGCAGTTTTTGCACAAGCACTTTTGCTATTATTTTACTATAGCAACTTTTCTGAAATGGCGTTGGTGTCATGAACTCGAATGCACATGTACCTAATGGCGGCGTTTACAGAGGAAATCCCACAGCTGTGGTGTCCGTTTACGTGACCCGAAAATGAGCGCTGACTGAACAACGACTCGACTGCACCATGCAGATCCCGCTATCGCTAAACGTCATGCAATGCACTCGACTGCGACTCGTTCAACTCTTTTAACAGTATCAGCCGCCATGTACGAATGTTTTGCGCGCTCATGCGAACATGTGAAAGCAGGAGCTGTGGTTTCTTCAAACAGCTGTGGGCTACAAAACATCCATGCACGCCTTCGCTGCTTGACTGCACGCGAAACTCCACATCGCCGTAGATCGTGGCACAGCCCGGTTCTTACGATACGGAGAAGCTTGTCACTTGCACCGTGATCGCCGCAACGCATTTGGCTAGCGCAGTTCGCACTTAATAGAACAGCACGAAGAACAGGACTTGAAAGACTCCAGGTAAGCACGATGGAGGCCAAGATCACGACAGCAAAACAGAATTCACACAAAAAGATCATTATAATTAAGAGGCACGGGCCGAGACGATTTATTTTTAATTCTCTTTAACAAGTCCTACCACGCTAAAATAAACAAAAATCCGCACATCTGGGTTCTTTTACAATTTATTTTGTGCATGTGTTACTTTTCAGGCTTCCCATTTTAATTCGATACTTTCTATTCATTCTTCCAATCTGATAGCCTGCGATATTCACTAAGGCTAAGAGGCCAGGGTACAGGTTGTAACTTGTGCCCTGTCCTCTTAGCCTTAGTGAATATCGCAGGCTATCAGATTAAATTTCGGGCCCACTACTTAATTGATTCACTCACCGGATGCAGAGAGCTATGTTCGGGCAAAGTAATCTTGAGAAACACAACGGAAACCACGTCGCCACGATCAAATGTACGTGGCTGGCACCGACGTCACGATGACTGTCATGTCTAACACGAGAAGCTCGGCGAACACCCGGGTGCTTTTCTAATCCGCTTATCACCACTAAAGTACCTAGACCACGGCACCCCTGACGACTCGTTTGCGTCTGTGTTTAAGTATTCATCCAAATGTCGATGCAGGCAGCATCCACGAGGCCCTAGGGTCCTGGGATAACTAAAGTATAGTGCGAACACGTCTGCGGTAAAAATAAGGTTAAAAATTTTCGAGCATCGATTACCTAAAAGCAGCGCGGTGACCTTAGGATGGAAGTTCCGAATTCGAAGCCGGCATGGCCTAAAAGTGATTGGAGTCAGCATATCAGAAAGAAAGAAGTTTCAATATAGTAGTTTTTAAAGTTGACAGAAATATTTTAAAAAGAAGTGGGGTAAGAAGGCGGGGGGATACTGAGGCTTCTGGCACCCGCCACCACCCGTTTTCAGTGAGTACGCTCTTAGCATCCATCCATACGTCCTAGGCGACAACACGTGACACGGTCGCAACAATTAATTACGAGATACAAAAAACTATATCCGTGTGACAGCTTTCAGTACTTAAGCACAGCGAGACATTAGGCTAAATTCCGTTTCTTCGCTTAATTTCCTTTTTTTTTTTTTACGCGAGGCCGGCCTCATAAACCTTACCCTGTCGCTCAAGACAACGCCTCGACCTCCCACAGCCAACAGAAGACAGCAAAGAGAACACCGTGGAATGCTTTTCCGCTCGACATGAGAGGGCTTCCCCCCCCCCCCCCCCTCTTTTTGCGAGACGCCTGATTGCAACGGTTTGTGATCATTACTGCAAGGAAAATGGTGCGACCGTATCATCCATCACACAGCTGCGTCGCGGCGGCGGTGGGTGGGTTGCACTCCCGGTGCGACTGCACTGAGCGGCTGCAGCGCAGGGCTGTCTGTCTCCTGGGCGCGCAGCTACAGCGGCGACGGATGTCAACGCGCTCTGCTCACGGTCCCCCCTTCCTTCCCGAGACCTCGCACAGAGCGAGCACTGCGGAGGCGCGTTTGTTCGCAGTCGTTCCATCACTCGCTGCTGCCAGACTCCTCGGAGGCGGGGTACGAAGATGCGCGTACAAGAAGCACCTGCGTAAGCGGAAAACTCGGACCTTTCTCGCTCTGCACTGTGCCCGTACTGCCGACAGTCCAGAAGTGCTTCACACTCTACAGAGTAGGCATAGAACAATATTATGTGCACTGTCCAAATCGCGACACAGAGGGAAGAAAAAAACGTGGGACCAAACAGAGCGCCAACTACTGACATTTTTTGTTTTATTTCGCTGACACCCGGCATAAATAAACCGCTGGCGTGAGAATATAACGAGAAAAAAACAAGAAGCAACCTAAAGAGAGATGAAGATATGCTCTAAGAAGCGAGGCTCTTTCTAAATGTGGCAGCTCCTTTTATAACTGGACAGAGGACGGGACGTTGACCCACAAATTCCTCAGGCTCTCAATCTTGCATGCTTCAATAACCTCTAGTGTACATATTTCACGATTCTTGGAAAAAAACTTTCCATTTTTTATGGAGGCAAAACGCAAAGGCGAACGTATGCTGTGCGATGTCAGTCCACGTTAAAGATCCCCAGGTGGTCGAAATTATTCCGAAATTATTACTACGGCACCTCTTTTTTTCCTTTCCTCTTTCACTCCCTCATTTATCCCTTCCCTTACGGCGCGGTTAAGGTGTCCGCCGATATATGAGACAGATTAGGGCGCTCGACTACTGATCCGGAGTTCCCGGGTTCGAACCCGACCGCGGCGGCTGCGTTTTTATGAAGGAAAAACGCTAAGGCGCCCTTGTGCTGTGCGATGTCAGTGCACGTTAAAGATCCCCAGGTGGTCGAAATTATTCCGAAATTATTACTACGGCACCTCTTTTTTTCCTTTCCTCTTTCACTCCCTCATTTATCCCTTTCCTTACGGCGCGGTTAAGGTGTCCGCCGATATATGAGACAGATTAGGGCGCTCGACTACTGATCCGGAGTTCCCGGGTTCGAACCCGACCGCGGCGGCTGCGTTTTTATGGAGGAAAAACGCTAAAGCGCCCGTGTGCTGTGCGATGTCAGTGCACGTTAAAGATCCCCAGGTGGTCGAAATTATTCCGAAATTATTACTACGGCACCTCTTTTTTTCCTTTCCTCTTTCACTCCCTCATTTATCCCTTCCCTTACGGCGCAGTTAAGGTGTACGCCGATATATGAGACAGATTAGGGCGCTCGACTACTGATCCGGAGTTCCCGGGTTCGAACCCGACCGCGGCGGCTGCGTTTTTATGGAGGAAAAACGCTAAGGCGCCCTTGTGCTGTGCGATGTCAGTGCACGTTAAAGATCCCCAGGTGGTCGAAATTATTCCGAAATTATTACTACGGCACCTCTTTTTTTCCTTTCCTCTTTCACTCCCTCATTTATCCCTTTCCTTACGGCGCGGTTAAGGTGTCCGCCGATATATGAGACAGATTAGGGCGCTCGACTACTGATCCGGAGTTCCCGGGTTCGAACCCGACCACGGCGGCTGCGTTTTTATGGAGGAAAAACGCTAAAGCGCCCGTGTGCTGTGCGATGTCAGTGCACGTTAAAGATCCCCAGGTGGTCGAAATTATTCCGAAATTATTACTACGGCACCTCTTTTTTTCCTTTCCTCTTTCACTCCCTCATTTATCCCTTCCCTTACGGCGCGGTTAAGGTGTCCGCCGATATATGAGACAGATTAGGGCGCTCGACTACTGATCCGGAGTTCCCGGGTTCGAACCCGACCGCGGCGGCTGCGTTTTTACGGAGGAAAAACGCTAAGGCGCCCGTGTGCTGTGCGATGTCAGTGCACGTTAAAGATCCCCAGGTGGTCGAAATTATTCCGGAGCCCTCCACTACGGCACCTCTCTCTTCCTTTCTTCTTTCACTCCCTCCTTTACCCTTTCCTTACGGCGCGGTTCAGGTGTCCAACGATATATGAGACAGATACTGCGCCATTTCCTTTCCCCCAAAAAACCAATTATTATTATTATTATACTGCGCCATTTCTTTTCCCCAGAAACCAATTCCAATTATTATTATTATTATTATTATTATTATTATTATTATTATTATTATTATTATTATTATTATTATTATTAGAAAAATCTGCGGGATACTACTGTAGCCTGGCACGCGGTCGCAATCTCTATACTGAATCTCGAGGTGGCCGGTTACCGCTTTGCGGATATCGTACTCTTTCTATGCGTCGCGTCACTGAAATAGATCTGGTCAAAAAACGAGGTTTAGTTTAGTTTAATTTGCTTCGGTTTATGAGGTTCAACGTCCCAAAGTGACTCATGCTATGAGGAACGCCCTACAGGAGCGTTTAGGATAATTTCAATCACATGGGGTTCTTTCACGTGCACTGACATCACACAGTACACGGGCTTCTAGCATTTCGCCTCCATTGAAATGCGACCACCACGGCCAGGATCGAACCCGGGTCTTTCGGGTCAGCAGCCGAGCGCAATAACCACTGTGCCACCGCGGTGGCTTAGTCATACAACTTGTCACTGCAATAAAATACTATTCGTTGTTAGTCAACGCTGTATCTCGTGGTATTTTTTTCCCTGCGTGTCCCGATTCGCTTTGTACGCTTCCAGATGCTTCCGAAGTAACTGCTCAACCAAAACCATTGGTTAGAACACAATGCGCATGTAAGAAACTACGGCACGGATGAGAAATGTGCACAGAGTCATTCAACGCGGAGGTACACGCCGCGGTGGCGAAGGCAGGCAAACCTTCCGTTCATTTTTTTTTTTTTCGAGCAGGAAGAAATGCTTGCGGAAAATTTTTTACTGAGGTTGGGAAGAACTGAAAGTTATGAGGCGCGAAAATGTGCTTCTGCGCTTCCGGTTGCACTGAGCCGGAGCTCCCGGGTTCGAACCCGACGGCGGCGGCCGCGTTTCGATGCAGGAGAAATGCAAAAGGCGCCCGTGTGCTGTGCGATGTCAGTGCACGTTAAAGATCACCAGGTGGTCGAAATTATCCTGGAGCCCTCCACTACGGCACCTCGTACCTATTTCACTACCTCTTTTATCCCTTCCTTTACTGCACGGCTTGGGTATACACCGAGATATGTGAGACAGTTCCTGCGTCATTTTCTTTCCTTAAAAAAAAACAGTTTTTCGCTATCTGTTGCCCTTAAATAAAGACAAGCTCTCACTTTTGTGCGGGGTTCATCCGCACAAATGTGCATTGGAGTCTCCATAACAGATTTGACGCTATCGTCGGCGCGCGAATGCTGTGCAACATACTAAATTTAGTCTCTCCTTGTCTCTCTCTTACAAAAAAAAAAAGCATTTCGTTTTTGCATTAAACACTGCGGTAAACACAGGGATAACCAGTGGTCCGAAAGCAAATTAAACGTTTTGGAGCATGGAAATGGAAAAGCAACCACGCGACTGAAAATTTCGATGAGGTTTTAGAGAGAATGCTGGTTGTTCAGAGGGTTACAATAATGTTTCGGGAGGTTGTCCTGGTACCTAAACAACCCCGTTACTGCGCCTCTTATGTCCCTTTTTTTTTTGCCACCGTTTTGTTAACGCTGTAAATTTAATAGATTGCATTTGGGGTGTCGTCTCAAAAAAATTTCCGGCTTCTCTGTGGCGAAATTCCCTATTCGTCCAATTCCCTGATGTCGTCATGAAGCCACGTGACCACAATTGGCCAACCAGAGAGGACCGCGCAATTTTGAATTCTCTACGGAATTCTGATTGGTTGAGGTCACGTGACCTTGTGACGCAATCACTAACTGCCCACCGTATTGTGAACTATGCTGCCTACCGTCGCCAAATTTAATGGCGTTGCCACCTGCCCACCGTGGTGCTGAGCATGAGCCTTCCAGAAGCTCTGTAAGAACAACCTTGGTCTCACAAGCACCAACGGTGACTGCGTTTGAAACAGGCGCATGCCGGGGTAAAGGCGCATCACTTAACCGATGAAACACTGCGCCAATAGGGGTATGAGGACTCGCCGCGATCAGTGAGTTGGTTAAGAGGGTCTCGTGATCTATAAAGGCCCCCACATATAGCCTTTATAAATTACAAGAAAGCATTTGACTCAGTCGAACCTTCAGCAGTCATGCAGGCATTGCGGAATCAGGGTGCGGAAGAGCCTTACGTAAAAATACAGGAAGCTATCTGTAACCCCTGCACAGTGTGGAAATATGACGAAGGACAGCCTTCCGCCCCTGCCCGCACTCCCACTCCGCGGATGCAGCGTTCCCGCTCGCTAACCGCGGATGGGGTTCGTGCTCGAGGGACAAAGTTAGGGGACGACAAAGCGTTAACACTCATATGCTATTTATTACACTTGCAATCAATACACAGAGCGGGCCAGCTAGCTACAAAACATCAACGAGGCATTCCTCGGAAGTATCGGTGGCGAACGTTTATATGCGCCGTCAATGGCGGCCGGGTTCTCCCGTGCGCGCCGTATTCTTGGGGCAAGGCCATTCCCTAGCATTTGCTGGGGAAGGCGACCAGAGCGCGCGTTTGCTGCACTCGCTTCGCTGCCTGGAACCAGAAGTCCAGCGGCAAGGCACAACAGATCCCCGTGCGCCTGCCGCGGAAGGTGACAAGAGCGTGCGGCTCCAACCGCTCGTGACGCTGGTCGGATACCGAAGAGACTGTCCGGTTCCGCAGAATTCCGCGTAACCTCAAAGCTACCGTTCCCTTTCTCCCATGAGGGAGACTTCCCTCGTCGCCCAGCCGGGGCTGTCCCGACGCACACCGATAGAGATGGTCGACCACGTCGAAATGGAGGGGGAAAACAGGTTTCCACATCCCTCCCTCCTTAAATGTCGGCCTACGGTTGAGCTCGTCCATGAATGCCATCGACGAAGGGGCCACGAGCGTTGCGGTGACGTCTGCAAGACAGCTCGTACAGGCGGGGTGCCGGGTTGATACGATGATCAGCAAGGTCACCAGGCACCCGTCCTTGTCCCGCCACAGGCATCCAAAATTACCGTGTCGGGAGGGTGTTGTTCGCGCCGACGCGCCTTTGTTGTAAGGTAGAAGAAGGGGGGGGGGGGGGGGTTGCCCCCCCCCCACTCCCCCGCTCTCGTATCCGCTGCAAACTGCTCGCCGGAGACTCCGCAGCTGGATGACTCCCGTCCGCAAGGCAGGGACTCATACAATGGACAGCAGGCCGGGGCAGCTTCTCTTGAACTCTGCATATCGCTCCTCGGATCTCCAAAAGTTTGAATCAAAACCAATGGAGACCTCGCAAACTCACCATTTGGTAAAATGCGGAGCAATGCAAGTGCCAAACAATCCTATCCGGCACCGCCCGAACGCTCGGTTCATTTTAAAGTAGCTGACTCTCTTCGGTCGAAGCACATTGGCGGTTCGCTTTCCGGCATGGTGATTTTAAGCTCACTTGAGCTGCGTTAGCGTCCATGGTTCCGCGAAATTATAAATTCGCTTCGCAGCCCAAAAAATAAGTTCGTTCGAACAAAGTCAGCTTTCTGTAGTTCAGCGAGACCTCTCGGCTGTAGCGAGGTTAAATATAAAACAAGCAAAACCGTTTGCGCGTGCTTGTGCCACGGTACGACTATGTCCTCCCAAAAGCGACAGGCAGCTCCCGAAGAGCCTTAGGCCTACTCGCTCTTACACTTCCGGGTGCCAACAAAGGGCCAAGGACAATAACTAGAACACAACGCCACGAGGAGATACGTTTCTGCCAGGGTGACCCTAACGCGAACGGCGCCTACCGCTTCTCGCGGTGTCGCAGCGCCCCGGTGCTTTTCCTGTAATCACGACTGCAATCCAAATCAGCTGATTACGGCACCCGGCTCCCAGAGCCAAAGAGACAGAACAGAGAATATTTACAACTGTATACAAGAAGAAAAATCGGGCCACCCTTCAGGCTTCCGCATTCACTCGCTTCTGGCTTTCTGTTCTCCGTGGACGTCTCGGTCTCGCTCTCCATGTGCGGACCTCGTAGGTTCACCTTCCAAAGGTGTACCGATGAAGTGCTCATCAAAACGTAGCATGCACGGCAATTTTCCTATGCTGCTATTACGCTCGTCTCGCTATCAAGAAAGCATCTTAGCCTTGCTAGCAACTCCGAATTCGGGTCAGGCCTAACGCTGTTCCAAATCCAGGCGGGCATTCCACGAACCGAACTGACTGTCGTCCCTCGTCCCAAGAACTTGCCACACGTTGGGAAGCCATTGTGGAGATAGAAGGGGCACCAAGGGAGGGACGACCAAGCGTTAACACTCATATGCTATTTATTACACTTGCAATTAATACACAGAGCAGGCCAGCTAGCTACAAAACATCAACGAGGCATTCCTCGGAAGTAGAAGGCAACGTAAGAAGGACTTCCTACTTACTGGCTGGGGCAGGGGCGCGACTTCGGAAGTATCGGCGGCGAACGTTTGTATGCGCCGTCAATGGCGGCCGGGCTCTCCCGTGCGCGCCGTATTCTTGAGGCAAAGCCAGTCCCTAGCATTTGCTGGGGAAGGCGACCAGAGCGCGCGTTTGCTGCACTCGCTTCGCTGCCTGGAACCAGAAGTCCAGCGGCAAGGCACAACAGATCCCCGTGCGCCTGCCGCGGAAGGTGACGAGAGCGTGCGGCTCCAACCGCTCGTGACGCTGGCCGGACACCGAAGAGACTCTGTCCGGTTCCGCAGAATTCCGCGTAACCTACGAGGTGGCGCTCCCATCGCCGTTCCCTTTCCCCCCATGAGGGAGACTTCCCTCCTCGCCCAGCCGAGGCTGTCCCGACGCACACCGATGGAGATTGTCGGCCACGTCGAAATGGAGGGGGAAAACAGGTTTCCACTACAGCTACCATAGTCCGCCATGAAGAAAGCAGTAAAATTCCAATAAGGGAAGATATCAGGCAGGGAGACAAAATCTCGCCAATGCTATTAACCGCTTAATTACAGAAGATATTCTGAGGCCTGGATAGAAAAGTTGGGGATAACAGTTAATGAAGAATACCCTAGTAACCTGCGGTTCGGTGATGACATTGCCTTGCTAAGTCACTTAGGAGACGAACTGCAAAGCATGATAAATAAGTTAGACATGCAGACAACCAAAGTAATGTTCAACAGTCTCAGAAGGGAACATCAGTCTACATTCGGTAGCGAAAACGCTGTAAGTGGTAAGGGAATACGTCTATTTAGGGCAGGTAGTGACCGTAGATCCGGGTCACGTGAATAAAGTAACTAGAAGGATAAGAATAGGGTGGAGCGCATTTGGCCGGTTCTCTCAGATCCCTGAATGGCAGTTTACCAGTATCATTGAAGAGAAAAGTACACAACAGCTGTATCTTACCGGTACTCGACTACGGGGCAGAAACGTGGAGGCTAACGAAAACGGTTCAGCTTAAGTTAAGGTCAACACAGCGAGCCATGGAAAGGAAAATGATAGGTGTAACGTTAAGAAATCGGAAGCGGGCATGGTGGGTGAGGGAACAACGGCGTGCTAATGATATCCTAGTAGAAATCAAGAGGAAGAAATGAGCTTGGGCAGGGCATGTGATGCGAAGGCAAGATAATTGCTGGGCCTTAAGGGCAACGGAGTGGATTCCAAGGGAAGGGAAGGGAAGCGTAACAGGGGGCGACAGAAAGTTAGGTGGGCGGATGAGATTAACAATTTTACAGGGATAGGGTGGATGCAGCTGGCACAGGACAGGGTTAATTGGAGAGACATGGGAGAAGCCTTTGCCCTGCAGTGGGCGTAGTCAGGCTACTGCTGCCGATGATGATGGTGTTATCAGCACCGAGTGACCACCAGTGGATCAATCACAGGGCGCCACCGAAGTTGAAAATGTGAGCACCCAAAATATTTGGAAGTTGGCTCATCCTCAAAAATTCCCAAGGACCCCCTAAATTTTGAAAGTAGGCCTACCCAAAAAAAATGGGTTAAGGTGGATTAGTAGGTCGGATTAACATAATCCCATATGATAATACATTGGAAGATACTCGAACATTCCAGAAGGTGATGACTCATATATACCATATAAGGGCGATGGAACCTGTTTCAATCGTAGTTTTGGCCGCAAAATCGCAAGAACATTGTACTCTCATTGTGACACCACAGGAAGCAACCTAAATGCTATCACATTTTCTGCTTTAAGATAATGATCCAGTCGGACAAAACATGAAAACAAAAGCGCGAAAAGTTTCTTCTAGCAGTGCCTGTATATTTAGTGTGTGCACCTGCCTTTGTCTTCATCAAATTCGCCCCACGACTGCTGTCCAGCGACCGCTGTGAAAACCAACAAGGTCTCGTACAGCGTGCCCAACGGGCAGCAGTGGCTAGCGGAGCCTTGGACTGAGGGCAACCGACCATTGATTAATAGCGGACGAGCTCTACAGAGAAGACCCCTGGGAATACAACCAAGGAGAGAACATCTCTGGAGATGCCTCAAAACCGCAGAGTAGAATAATGTTTTCTTCTTCCGTTCCCTCAAGTGTAGTGACTCCTATGCCCAGAATCAGTTGAGTGGTGCATCAGCGAAACCACAGCGAGCATTGAGAGATGCCGTACGCCAACCTGGCTCTGGCCGTACCGGTACAAAATCAAACGGCGTGCTAAAACCCTCCTCCGTCGCTGTATACGCACAACGCTGCCGATCGTGTTGGAACAAAAGCGCTTACGTCAACATTTGCAGCCGTCTGTTGGACTATAAATCAGAAGCATAACACGACGCCCACAGCTGTTGCTTCGAAAACTGATGCAGCCGGAACAGAAAGCACCGCAGATTAAGCTGTCCGACGGGGAATTTCATTAGTGGACTCGAAGCCGATAGAAAGAAAACAGCGAAAGAAAGCTAAGAGCTGCAGTGCTTCACTCAAAGAAGAGGCAGCAATGCTTCGGTTGCGCACGTAGGTGAAACGTGCGTTCATAGACAAGGACTACGCAGTTGTGATGACGTAGGAAAAAAACAACACTGAGCGGACATCACTGCGGAAGTCTACTGCGGCTACATCTCTCGAAAAAACAAAAAAAAAACTTCCACCAGCAAAATAACCGAACTGGGGGCCCTGATCTGACAGCATCGCTTCTCATTTCAACAATGAACGCCTCACGCACCACAGCAGATACACGTTAATAGAAACAGAGGAGTAGGATACATGCGTCTGTTGGGGGGAGGGGGGGGTGCGCAACATCGATACATCATTTCCAACCTGGGTCTCTGACGTCTCAGAATGCATGCGCTTCACGAAGAGCTCAGAACGCACCGGAACTACCTGCATGAGGTTTATCTCCCGCTTGTCACTAGGGCCAAAGCCAGCCAGTCTGAGAAGAAACGCCCGTCATTCTCTTGGTTTGTCTGCTGGCTGATTTCGACTGCAAGTGCACTAAGAGCAGAGGAAAGTAGCACATGGACGCAACAGTATAATGCTATGTTCATGTACACTGGCTTTTTTTTCTTACTTGTGGGAGCAGAGAATAGAACGAAGGCCCTCTGGTGTGTTGTTACAGAATTTCATCGCTCCCACTGTCTGCATTCATTTCAATGCGTGTAGAACGTTGAGCTGTTGTCACAGTTATGTCTAACCTTGCAAACCTTACCCCCGACCACAGCGTCGTGTTTCGTTAAATATCGCGCCCGTTTCCCAGACTGATATTGAATCTACCCGCGCAGTTGCCCCATGGTGTTCCGTTCCAGCGTAGGGCGTTCGCCTGGAGCCTAAGGTTCGACGCATTTCGATGGAGACGAAATGCAAAAAGGTCCGTGTTCTGCGCGATATCAGTGCATGTTTTGCTATATTTTGATATCGGTGCTGCACCGGCGGCCGGATTTAAATCGGAGCACTCCCCTGCGGCCCACGTACATCATCTCATAGCCCACGTGCATCATCATCATGGTTTCGTTTGGTCTGGCTCGGTTAACGTCCCAAGGCGACTCAGGATACGAAGGACGCCGTAGTGACCGACTCCAGATAATTCCGACCCCTGGAGTTCTTTAACGTGCACTGACATCGCACAGTACATGGGCCTCTAGCATTTCGCCTCCATCAAAATACGACAGCCGCAGCCGGGATCGCACCCGCGTCTTAAGCCCGGGATACATGCGACGTTTTTTCCGACGATGTTCGCGCGGCAGAAAACGGCGCGGCGGCGCGACGCCCGGCCGGAGATACATGGAGCGAATAAGCGGCAGCCCGCCGCCGCGTATCTCTCAGAGCGAAAGCACTGTGATCAACAAGTGGCAAATACCATTGAGCGAGGAGCTCTTTGAGAGCAGCGACGCTGACTCCTTATTCAGAATAACGAAATTGTTCATTTAGACACCACTGTACTGATTGCAGCACGCGTGCATAGATATCTACAAGGTTTTGCGTGCACGAATGCTTGCGGTCGCGTACCTTTCGATGCCCGCTCAGCCGTGGCTACCATCGGCTGCGGTTTTCTTCGGCACCTTCGCTTCAGGGAGGAAAAGCGGGCATTTCGATCCAAGATTCGGTCGTGTTCTCCAAAAAAAAGTGACATTTCATGTCTCGTGAAGCGTTTATTTTCACGATAACAACATTTTCGTGCAATAAACACAGCAGAGCTCGTCGGCCATGGCGGCCATGTTGGCGGCGGCGGAGGCAGCCAAACCGGAAGAGCGGGCTTTCTGCGCTGCTATTGGATTGCCCCGGCTGCCGCTTCCGGTCTCTCCGGACGCCGCGCGTCAATATCTGGCGGGGCCAGATCGGCGGCGGCGGGCGTTTTTTTCGAGACCGGGCGTCAAATGCGCGCCGTCGGGCGAAAATCGCCCAAAAAACGCTCCATGTATCCCGGGCTTTAAGGTAAGAACACACTAGCGGAAAAACGCGCGGCAAGCCGCTGGCGGCACAGTTCGGCGGCGCGAAAGGAACGGCCATACCGGCGGCAAGGAGTGCGCGGGAAAAGGCGCCGCCGCGCAAAGCTCTTTTCATGCCAAACCGGTCGAGGTACCTGCTTCCGGAGGAGCACGCGCGGCTCCGCTGCCACCGCAGGAATGTAACTTTGGTAGGAGCCAAGAGGTGGCGACACAGACGCTTCCCACGTGACTAAGTCGGGCGCCCCTCATTGGTCTCCCCGCTCCGCGGAACGCGGCAAGCCGCCGAAAATGGCATCTGGACCCATCCTCTGCGCGGGAGATCAACCCGCCGCCCCGGCAGGTTTCGCGGCACGCGGCTTGCCGCCGGCGGAGTGCCGCGCGCGTTTTGCCGCCAGTGTGTCCGTACTTTTGTTTGCGGGTCAAAAGCCGTGCACCATGACCACTGAGCCACCGCGGCGGCCACCATAATGATGGTCATCATCATCATCCCGACTGCGCCCACTCCACTACAAAGCACTCTTCCACATCTCTCCAATTAACCCGGTCCAGGCGCAGCTACGGGATGTTAAATCCCGGATATTACGAAGCTTCGGTTCTTACGTAGAAAAAATGAAATTCACTTCGCAATCTGCTAAACTTGCTGCATATTCAAGGCAGTGCCACTCAAGACCCTGTTTAGATTTGGCAGGCACGCAAGGCGTACTTTGCATATGTGATAACTAAATATATGGATATGATCTATACGGTTAGCGAAACCCAGTTTAGAATACGCCAGTGTTTTTATGTAACCCGGTCCAGGTTAATTCAGCGGCCCGATGAAATGCGACGCTCAGCGGCCAGGTTCATCTGATCTACACTTTGGTGCAAGGATTCTTCCTCAAAATGCTCAATATAATTCACTTACCTTGTACACTAATTCGTCCGCAACAGGCTACACCATGATTTTTCAGAATTTTTTTTTTGTTGGCACGACACACTACTTAGCTTTGCTAGATTAAACAGCTTTAAGACGATCGAAGGTGTGACGGCTTAATGTTCGCCCCTCGCATTTGCACATTAATGCATACCCATGCCCCATTTTTCCCATGAAGTATGCCATAATTCAATGCCCCACCGCACCTGATTCTGCGATGACATAAGGTTTCATTGTTTGAAGATAGGATTAATATGAATGCATTTTGTAATGCTGTAATTTCATGCCTCAGTTTCACTGTTGTTGTTTGTATTGTTGCGCATTTCAAATAATGTAATAATGTCTTCAACCCTCCACCCTGTAACGGTCCTTGCCAGCCAATGAAACTCGAAAATAAATTTTAAAAATACACGAGTCCGTGGCCTTGCAGACTTGGTTGTTGTAGACAAAACCTGCGACTGGCCTCCAGCCGTGGTCAGAAGCAGCGACACCTTCCATGCAACCCGGTGCCAACACCTGCACGGACGCACTTGCAAGGTTCGCCTGCAGCATCCGAACAGTCGCTGGTTTCGTCGTGCCACCGAATATTCGACGGCGGCCAATTAAAGTCTTGATCACTCAGCGTATCCCATCCTCCCTGCATCTTGCAAAACCGCCATCTTTGAAATGAACTACAAGCTCGTCATTGTGATGCTGGCTGGTTCGTAGAATCTCGCGCTTCAAGTTACATGTATTAACGAAACGCCACGCCGAAGAACGCGAAGCTGACCAGTACTTTGTCCCCCCCCCCCCCCCCCATTACCACGTAACATAGGCCTGCCAACATCACCAAAGCCTTCCGCCCATCCCCCTCACAAGAGACCTGAAAAGCTATGCTGCTCAGCTAGCAACTCGTCGACCAATGTCGCCTAGAGTAACAGGCCATAGTAGCGGCCCTCAGCCCTAGAGCCCTGGGCTAAGGGTAGCACCCGTGTTCGGCAACTTTTCTCTTTCTCAATAAACGCTTTCACCAACACCACCTCGTAGCAAGAACCCTAAATGCTCATCGGGAGCTTTCCTGACCCTCTTATCCCGCCGCCATTCCGTCCCCCAATTATCCCTATCCTTCCTCCTTGATATGGCTGCCTTGGGTCACCTCTGAATCAGCTGGCAGGCCAGTTAGCCTTTGTAACTCCGGCACAGAATCTCGAAGCTGCGTTGAAATAGTTTTATTCACTCTCTCAGTGAAGTGCTGTTAGCGTGACGGCGAGGTGCGGTGTACCGGCCAATGGAGTAGTTGTTTGTGACTGTACAAACGACGCCTCCAACTTCCGCGAAGACGACTTTATTGGGACACTGAACCGGGAACTGGAAGCCCTGCGAAAACATTTCGCTTGCTTGCATTTCCACTTTGCTGTTGCTGCTGTTTAATAGCTTCCGTAAGTGCTCGCCGATTTCTGTACTTCTCTGTACCTGTGTCTGCGCGACATATTAGAATGCATGTGACGCACAGTCAGCAGTGCTTGAAAAATTGATGCAGGACTTCTAATCTCGTGACATCATAAGGTGTCCTCTTTTTTTGCGGACTTAAAACTTTTCAACTCCGACCAAGCTTGGAAAGCTATCTCAGATCGCTGGGCCCCCAGCCTGCTAAGTATAGCAGCACCGTGAGAAAGTACGCAATAATTGAATCCTGCTGTAGCCGATAGGGCAAGTTCTTGTCGAATATCTGATGCAAACTATTCTTCCCTTTCGCTCTTTCAGTCCCGCTGCCAACAAGTAGGGAGGTCAATCGGGCGTTGCATGGTTAAAACCTCCTTGTCTTTCATTTTTTTTCCTGCGGCTCCATCTGTTGATGTAGCGCACACAAAACTTTGTGCACAGGACGGCCCCTCTTGTGCTGAACACAAAATCGGGCAAACGGGGAGCTGAGTCAAAGGTCGACACCAGGAGAACAAGGCATAAAGTCTGCAGCTCAGAGGACTGCAACACGTGCGGTTGTTCACCAAGCAACGCGACCCGTCCCCCTGGACTGGTTTCGGTTCCGGCTCGTTTTGTGCGCATAATTCCAGGTTCTATATCTCGAGCCTAAACTTTAAAAGCTGTGTTCTCCTGCGATGCTGCATGCCTCCGATAACGTCATATAATACTACTCCATAGCACCAAAAATGAAAGGAAGTAACAGTTAAGAGTCACTACATACCTGCACAATACCAGACTCATGTTCTCAATACCACACAATTCACCTGCACAGGCCGCATTGTCGTATATTTCACGACTTGTTAAACAAAAATATGTAGATTAAAAATAAATAAACCCGACAAAGGACTATAGACACCTAAATTTAGTCGCGTGTTTTCTTCTTTCAAATGATGCGTTAGACATTATAATACACGGATCAACGCGTGGTATTCGCCTACGACCGCTAAATAATTTAATTAATTTCTTCTCTCATACTGTTTCGGTTGCACCAACTGAACGATGACTGCGGCGTGTAATTGGCCTTTCGGTCACACGAGGTACGAAAAACAGCTGCAGTATAAATGCTGATACGTAGCTTTAATTCACTACAGCACTTAAACCGACCTACTTCAGAAAATGGAATGACTACGAGCGACGTGCCAGCCTTTTTTGTTTTTGCCCCTCACGTCCCCTAGACACCTCACAGCCATAGTTAGGTTGCTGAACCCGAAACAGCGTCAAGTAAAAATTCAATTATAAATTACTTAGTGGCCGTAAGCGGATATCACGGCGTGATACATGTATATCAGTGTCTAACGCATAATTTAAAAGAAGAAACGACGCAAGCAAAAAGTTGGTGTCTATATTCCTTTAAATTAGCTCTTGGTGGCCCCAAGAATGTACAGAAAGAAAAATCTGCAGCCATTTGTCCAATAGTTCTTTCTCTATGACTTTTCTCCTTACGCTCTTCCGTCGCCGCGGTGGCTCAGTGGTTATGGCGCTTGGCTGCTGACCCGAAAGACGCGGGTTCGATCCCGGCCGCGGCGGTCGAATTTCGATGGAGGCGAAATGCTAGAGGCTCGTGTACTGTGCGACGTCAGTGCACGTTAAAGAACCCCAAGTGGTCGAAATTTCCGGAGCCCTTCACTATGGAGTCCCTCAGAGCCTGAGTCGCTTTGGGACGTTAAACCCCCATAAACCAAACCAAACCTTACGCTCTCCCAGGGATTGCTATGCCTTCAGAAACATAACAACGTCTTGTGGTGGATATTTAGTTAAATGAGCACGCAACAGCATGCATACCGCGATCAAAATTACGAATAATATCACGGAGCAAAAACTGATTCACACAAAGCGACCAACTTGAAAGGCTGCTCAGAGCATCCCTGTTGCTATGAGCCTCTTGAAAACGTGACTACGTGGGAACACAGTGAGTACTTTGAGGCTTCCAATGGCACTTAATCTACATAACTAATGTACTTTGTTAAACGCCGCACAAGATAGGCGTGCACTGTAATGCACGCTGGGTCTGACATGAATATACTGAACGAGGTAAACAGTACTTTGTGTGTAACCTTTTCTATGAGTGTGTGTTTGCGCTGCTTGTTTCGGTATACCTCCCGCAATATTGAACATTACATGATTTTCATTTTGTGTGTGCGCGTATGCTGTGGTAGCTGATCTCCTCTTCTGGAAGCTGTATTTATACAACTTAACTCTGCAGTGAAGCTCCGTCCACTTTAAGGACCGCCACATAGAATTCTTCCGCGACAAAAAAAAAAGTATGCCGTTTTTAAAGCTTTTCTAATTATATATAAAGCCACACAGAATTCCTCTGCGGCAAAAAAAAGTCAAACATATAAAGAGAAGAAATGATAAGCTCAAAAAATGTATGCCTCTCCGTTTATTTGATGTAGTCAATTATTAAAAAGCTGTCCATTGTTAGCAACTGCTTTTTTTTAGCTGTACTATAACTGCGCAAGTCAACTCAGTCCGCGCGTTTGGCCAGTATGAGAGTCATTTTTTTTTTCATCCTGTTATCGTCTTCATCGTCGTGCAACAAACATTTATCGACAAACTGCTTCAGAACCAGTGGGGCATGGTTGCATATAAAATTAGCAACAGAAAAAAATACAGAGCGAGGGCTAATAAAAATGAACCAGGCAAGTAATCACCACAAAGCAAACCAGACTACTCCAAGTGCGCTCTCCTTCAACGACGTCGTCGTGTAGACTTGCCATGACACTAGCGTTTTACTCTTGCTAGTACACACGCAGATAGGACAAACTGAAATACGACAGTACCGCAGATCGAAAATGCTACTCGGCAATACTCGCATTCTGCTGGAAGAAAGATTATTTGGAATAAGCTATAACCTGCCTGGCACGCAGATGTGAGAGTTTGCATCGGACGCTGACCACCTGGAGCTTTCGGAATAAGAATCGCAGTAAACGCGCGTTTTCTGCTAAACGGAAGAACATTTTGGCATATCTGCAGGGGCTAAGATCGCCAGTCTCCTCATCATGCCAGTAACAGTTGATATATTTCTTCAGGAGCATTTTAAAAACAGCTCCCTTATCGTTAAAACATAAAGAACGCCCTTTGGAGGTGCTTGTCTGTTTTACAATAGGTAATTGGTTTTTGGGGAAAGAAAATGGCGCAGTATCTGTCTCACATCTCGGCCGACACCTGAACCGCGCCGTAAGGGAAGGGATAAAGGAGGGAGTGAAAGAAGAAAGAGGTGCCGTAGGCGGAGGGCTCCGGAATAATTTCGACCACCTGCGGATCTTTAACGTGCACTGACATCGCACAGCACGCGTGCGCCTTTGCGTTTCGCCTCAATCGAAACGCGGCCGCCGCGTTCGGGTTCGAACCCGGGTGTTCCGGATCAGTAGCCGAGAGCCCTAACCACTGAGCCACCGCCGCGGGTTGTTTTACTATACCAATTGCCTTCTCGGGACCCGTCAAAGTGAGGAATGATTAAACCACTGCACGCAGCAAACGGGGAAGAGTAGTGAACATTGCTCGCCCGGGCGGGAGCCTCGGAGGCCGCGAAGCTGGGATGCAGCAGCCATGGAAGCCTAGCTGTTCGATTTGACAGTGTGGCCGGGGCGAACCTGCCTCGATTGGCGAGACACCCACAATAGCAGAGGAGGACGAAGGGAAGGGCATTCATCCCTGCATTCCACTGCAGGCACGAGCCGAGAGATAGCGAGGTACGTAGCAGCTGCCGGGAGCGTCGAAACGCCGTCGAGGGGGACGCCACGCACCGCGTCAGCAGCCAAGCTTAGTCAAGCCGCACGCTTCTACGAAAGGGAAACGGCCGTCCAGACCAAAAAGAGCTCGCGGCGCCACACAGGCTACCCTCGACCTCCCCTCTCTTTACAACGCCAAGTACATTTTTAAAAATTCGCGAAAACAAAGCCTGGGCGGAAAACGCAACTGTACATGTGAAAACACGATGCTGTTTAGCGTACGCTTTACTGGAGACCATTAGGCGTTGGGTGTCTGTGTGTCAAGGTCGACCGGCGAGCTAGTGGCCTCCGCGGAATGCTGGGGCCGGGGCGGAACGCGAAGCTGCGTCTTCAGAGCGGATCCTCCCCAGCGTGAACGCCGCGTTTTGACGGCATTTGTTACGGCTGTCTCCGAAAACGACGACTGCCCCAACGGGTTCAAGGCTTTTCGGGCGACGCTCCTAGTGTCAACGCTCTCTCGACACGAACCTTATTTTGTTTTATTCCTGCGAGCCTTACAAAACAAACTCAGCCGCCCATGGCGTGGTTCGACGCAACTTCCGTGGAGAAAAAGAACACAAACAAAAGAGCCAATTTCAAGACAGCGGCATCTCGACCTAATGAGACGCAAGCAGAGTCCGTGGAAGTGGGCCACGACATTGACGCAACCGTTCTAGGAAACGAGGCCACACGGCGGTGCATAGTTTAGTTACGGCGGCCACACAGGCGTTCCTGTGGAGCCGGAGAAACCGTTAGAGGCTGTTTGAATTTGCCCGCCACTGGTTTCGCTCTGACGAAAGCACACGGGCCACTGATTCATGGCTGCCGCCGTCTCCAGAAGAGGCAACCAACCTCTTTTTCGTAACACGGCCTCTTTATCAGCCGCCAACAAAAGACGGGCCACGCAGGCAGGCTGCGTGCCGCGGGTACTTCCGTTTGCACTCGGCGCGTTCAAAAAGCAACCTCGCTTCTAATTCTGGAGCCGCCTCGGCCGCCGTCACTGGCAGCGAGGAAAAGTAAGACACAGCAGACGAGGCTTTTTTTTTTTTTCAGCAATATAGCTCTCCTTTTAATTGTTTCTATCAAAAGAACAACAAAAATCCATCACTCTTTCTCTCTTGCCATTTCACACGCGTAACAAATAATACACTTCGTACCTAACAGAGCAGCCGAGAAAGAATGTTCAAAACGCGCGCTGACTGTTAACTCTAAACATGCTCCATTTTCGTCCTCGACACAGGAAAAACACGTTATAATTCTAAATTTGTTTTGCTTTATTTAGTCGAAACCTTCAAGTCGCTCTTCACACAAACCGAGATGTAGTAATATTTACATATGTACACACGCACTCACGCAAACACACGCTTAGCTCCGCAACACACAATCCCCGAGAAGCTAGCTCGCGTCGCTACACCCCCGAACAACGACCGCTGTTGTCACAAAGAAAACAGCAACTCAAAAAAAAATAATAATAAACACCGGTCGTGAGTATTCTCCCATACAACAATTAGCGACGAAAGCAGCAGCTTGGAATGTTGCGCGATTTTCGTTACATGAATCGAACCTCTCCTGCGCCAGTTACAGTAGAAAAGCCTTATCACGACAAAACTGAAAAAAAAAAAACTGCGTGAATTTGTGGTTAAATGCAGTTTGACTGGCAAGACTTCGGAAGAGCAAAGGCGCTTCGTGCAAATCTAAATTTGGAAGCGGCCGCATGGTCGTCACTGGCTGTTAGCTAACTGTTACGATCGGTCGCTCAATAGGCTTGCCTTCAAGCTACCTCTACTCCCAGTACATATATATGTATATATTAAAAAAAAGATACTGAAAAGGAAAAAAAAAGCGCGTGACAAGAAACAAGCTTAGGGCGAACTGGCCGCCGAAAAGCGCGAGGCGCAGCGAAATAAGTTAACACACTACTGGCCCACATACGGGACCTCCCGCAGCCATTTTTGCGGAGTCTTGCCAGGTTCACCCGGAAAACGAAAACTTCCCGCTACGCATTCTACGTGCTCCTTATTCCGAGCGCCACAAATAAAGAGACGACCCGCCATATCGTGATGGGGGGGATTTTGCTCCGTGCAACCCTGGGGCGGACTGAGAGGCCAGACTTTGGGAGAGGGATGGCTGGGCGCTTTGCAACGGAGATAACGCTTGGGTAACCTGACAGACATACCAGCCGCAGTAAGGAAGGAAAAAAAAAAAGACGCTGGGACGGAGGGGCCGAATGAAACTTGAAACAGATCACAGAACGAGGCTGCCGGAATCCCTGCGCTGCTCGAGCCGACGGGCGCGGACCGCGGGTAAGGGCATAAAACCGAAACTGGCACGTGCAAAGACCTGCCGCGTCGAATCATCCACGTGTCATGGCCAAAAACGAACAAACGAAAGTTTCTTTTTTCACTTGTGATTTAGATGCCCTTGTTGCAGGGTTGCGCGGGGTGGGGGGGGACGACGGAATTTTTCCTTGCTTGCAGGCGGCCGCTCTTGGGGCGTTGTTCGGCGGGAGTCGAGAAGCGAGCACACTGTACATCGTTCGAAGTGACGATAGCACGGTATATCCCGTTGTGGCCTGGGGTCCGACGCACACCACCACGTTGGAATCAGAGCGCCGACGCGTCCACTTCCTCCTGATACCTGCACGCCAGGTAGTCGGCCGAGTCGGCGAGCTGGTGCAGGATGGCGTGCAGTCCCTGCAGGTGATGCCTGAAGGCGGCGGCCAGGTGCAGGCTCTGCTCTAGCCCATCGCGGTCCGTGACCACGCTGTCCACGTCGGAGTCTGTGTCGGACGTGGATCCCGTCGAGCCGAGGCTGTCATCCGAGGGCTGCCGCGTGTGCTTCGGCGGCGGCCGAAGCAGGGCTCCGGTCAGCGGCACGACGGCCGAGGTGGCGGCCGCGCTGGGGCCCCACAACAGCTCGTTCTTGACGTCGTTGAGCATGTTGTAGAAGGAGTACAGGTCCGTCTGTGACAGGTTCGCCGGCGGCGCCCGGCCAGCCTTGTCGGTGAGGTCCATGTCGCGCAGCCTCGAAGGCACCAGCACCGTGGCATCCATGTTGTTCACCGACTTGACGAACCGATCCATGGCGCTGAGGATGCTCTGCTGAGAACAGGTGAACGAATCCTCGTTGCGGCTGGTGCGCCGAGAGGCGCTGGAGCCAGGGCCCCGATGGTTTGCGTCCAGCCGATACATCTGTAGGTTGTCGAGGGCAGACACCGGTCCGCTCACCGTAGGCACCCGCTTCAGTTGGCCGGGAGCAGAGTCCTGTGGGAGAGACTGCCCCGCGTAAGACTGTCGCCGCGACTTTTGACTCGATCCAATGGCGGAAAGTCGCCTGGGGCTCAGACTGTTTGCACTCTCCATTCGAGAGGAGGTAGGACTTCTTCTCTCGGGGGGCAGATACACGCAGCGTATACGTCTCGATTGACCACTTTTTTTATGCCCCCACGCCAGCCGCGACCGGAAAATGCACCCCCCACCCGACCGACGCAGACGGGCCAGCCCCACTCACCGAGTCGAGGGGGGAGCGCTGCGCGTTGCTGACGTCGGCGGGCCTGCCCAGCGCTTCGCCGGGCTCACAGGGCTCGTTAGTAGTCGCGGGCTGCTCTTGAGGTCGCTTGCGAGAGGGACGATGACGGCAGCGGGAAACACGGCGCCTGCAGCGCTGTTCAGCAGCCCCAAAGGTCTGTCGCTCTTCCCTCAGCCAAACGTAGTGAGAGCACGCCACTTCCGCCGCGATGTCGCCCCACTATCAGGTGATGAGCGCGCCTCGCCATTGGCCGGCTGATCTGCTCATGGGCGCCGCCTCGTCACGTGACCAGGCTTGTACACGTGCTAGCCGGTGCGGTCGCGGCGTGCGTCGCCGCCGCTGCTCAACTGATGGGCAGCTTTCGTTACACTTGTATTCGCGCGAATGGCTTCTAAGACGCTCATTACGAACATCGAGCGCATCTGAGGAGACGTGGAAAGGGAAGCCGGTGTTTTTTCCTAGGAAAAGAACAGCTGCAATTCAAGTATGACGGCGGTCGTAACCCGATCGGTAGCTTCGTAGCGCGTCTTGGTAATTATCGGCTCTCCTCGCAGTATTCACCCCAAAAAATTTCTGGTGTTCCAAATGGACAAATAATATTTTACCGCTTTCGGTGTTTGTGTAACATATGGGGGATAGATAGGATAAGAAAAACTTATGACAAGCAATGCGCAGTGCTTTCTGTGGGGCTTGAGCTGGTGCCGCCATCTATGTTGGCTCCACAAAACTATTCACTTCGCATTCAGTGTAGCCAGAGATGCGCGGCGGTGCGTCAAGACTCGGGGATCTGACAGCGTATTGGCTTTTATGTTCTGATCACGGTGACCGGCCTCAAATACTTTCGTGCATCATTTTTGTTTCACTGCAGCGTGGTCTTGACGTCCATGAAGGTGTTGCCGTTTAATTAGCGACGCGTCGTGCTACTTCGTAGCAACGCTTTTCGGCGCGAGACAACGCAGGCGCGGTTGGCCAAGTGGCGCGCCAGTTTGAAATGGCGGATTATTACCTGGTTGCTGTCTTAAAATCAATCAACCAAAATGGTTAAACTTTCGGCCTGTGCACATTGTTCAAAACGCTGTTCCTGCGTCAGTCGCTTTACTAGTGCTAAGAATGTGGTGGAACGCATTTGGCGGGTTCTCTCAGATCCTGAATGGCAGTTAATTTACCGGAAGAGGAAAGTATATAACAGCTGTATCTTACCAGTACTCACATATGGGGCAGAAACGTGGAGGCTAAAGAAAAGGGTTCAACTTAAACAACGTACGCATAGAGCTATGGGAAGTAATAAGATAGGCGTACCGCTAAGAGACAGAAATAGAACAGTGTGTGACAGGGAACAAACGCGGCTTAACGACATGCTGGTCGAAATAAAGAAGAAATGGACTTGGACAGGGCATGTAATGCGAAGGCAAGATAACCGATGGTCGTTAACGGTAACAGACAGGATCCCAAGAGAAGACAAGCTTAATAGGGGGCGGCAGGAACTTAGGCAGATGAGATTAGGTAGCAATTGCGGGGATAAGGTAGCCGCAGCGGGCACAACATTTGTTCTGCGTGGGCCTAGTCAGGATGATGATGATGATGAATTCTGCCGCTCAGTCATTTTTCATGCGGGGTAATATAACAGTACCACATCAGCCGCGCTCTCCGCCAAATGACAGCGCAAGAGCTTTCGACCAACAGTCACGGGAATGGTGGCGAAAGCTCGCTCTTTAAGGTTCCTAGTTCTCAGGCAAGAAGATCTTGCCATACTCGGAGCATCTGTAGCTTTTAAGTAACACATTTCACTTCCTTCCTTAAAAAAAGAAGCGGCACTGATCATCTCCACGCCACGTAGACAGACAAGAAAAGTTCTAAAGAGTGCTTTAATTTCTTTTCTTTGCTTTTCTAAGTGCGTACTTTGCTCTCTTATGGCAGTGTGCTTGAAGTACTTAAATGTCAACCCAGATTAACAAGCAGATGCAAAACCGATACGCTTTATTGAGTCATTAAATAAATGCTTCTACATTTGTTATAGTGGGCTATAAAATAAATTAAAGAACTGCCTTATACCCGCACCGCTTATGGCGCAACGGGCTAGGCGCCCGTTATACCGACCAAACTGAACATCATTTTTTCTTTTTCCTTCACGGTCTGCAACTGCTATACCTGACATCAATCAAGTACTAGCAGTGAAAATTCTGTACATGCGCCGAATTAATGCAGAACGTAAGTGCTTTTTTTCCGCGTCAAAGTATTTCTTTAGGAGTAAGTCACAGCCCCCAAGCTGCCACCTTCCACTGTCTCATACGTTCATAAATATTTGTCGGATTTGTGCTTTAGAACCGGGAAAACATCTGTTATTCCGACAAACAGCGTTTTGACCGTTTGGCATGTGGTAACATCACAACCGACACAAGGCCGTCGATTCCTTCATGGTTGTTTTTGGCAGTGTTGATATGTTGACACGGTCTTAACTTTTATAAATGACTTTTAGAACGCAAAATGAGGGGCAAGAAAGAAAGCAGACGGCATATAAAAGTACGTCTGCTTAGCACTAAGAGCACGTACGACGTCTTCTTTCGAAAGCGTACATACAAGTATTTTTTTTTTGTCGTTTATCTACTTCAATGTTTCCTTTTCTCTTTCTTTGTTTATTTCTTTTTTTCTCTTTCTTTCTTTCTTCCTTTTCCTTTATTTGGTTCTTTCTTTCGTTCTTTCTTAGCTACTACTTCACTTTCAGTTTTTGTATTCTGCGGTTCCTCAGGACCGGCATAATGCTTCTGCACGCTTGTACACCGCTTGACGTCAACGCACACATAACCCGGCTTCTACACATTTGAAAAATTCATGACTTTCTTATTTTCTGTCTCCCTAGGGCACGAACAAAACGCCAGGTTTCAACGTCCGCAGCTAACAAGGCTCGCGTGATTAGTTTCACGAACCGAGAAAAGAACAGGCATCGACAAAAAATATATATAAATGCCGACACATCGGCGTGTTTATTGCCAAAGCCTGTTCACCAATCCCGCTTTTCACAATTTAACGGTGAGACGTTCGCTGCGTACACAACCGCACACAAGATTTCACGCAGGTCGCTAAGCAGCGCGTTATATTTTTATTTGAAAATTCTGTGTACCCTATTGGTCCTTGCAAGAGGGGAATCAGTGACAGAAACGAAACTCTCACATAACAAGCATATGGCTGTACGTAATCAAAATTAAATTGAAAAAAAAAAAGCCGGAAAAGAAACAAGGAAGGAATATACTGAGAGCCAAATAAAGTTAGCAACACAACTGCCCCTCCATTTCCTTGACAACTCCGCTTGCTACAAGAACATGCAAAGGCAGAGAAACTCATTAACTGACGGCTTTGGGGAAATGCTGTATTTAACAGCATTCGCTCTCGCGAAGATCGGATCCCGGCGGTGAAGATGTACACGTACCTGCGTCCGTTCTCTCTGCTTAGTGCGGCTTTACAAAGTCCGGCAAGTTTAACCTAAGCTGTCCTGATAGACAACTGCATAAAAAGGCGAGTCGGGTGAATTTTCCACGGCAGATTCGAGAAAGCCTACATGATCCTGTTGCATTAATAGGGACGGAGCATCATTTCTTTTGTAGGTACTTAGTTCTTAGCTGCACGAATACTGTATAGTTGAGCAGTGCGTTTCCACCTGGGCATAGCATCAAGCAAGCGTACACTGTTTCGTTCCTGTATGCCACAGTCGCGGCGCGTATCCTTCCGGCTTTATGGAAGCCAGCGGCCCTGACGAGAGGCACTGCCAAGGCCAACGGACTGCGATCCAATTCCGCCGGCGTCGCGAGCAGCCGTCGAGGAAGCTGCTGGGGAGAGATAAAGACCAGAAGACTGTCAGTTGTGCAAGGGTAGACGACGGCGCGAATCATCTGCCAGTCAAGCCCGCGCGCGAAGGCAGTAAAGAAATGAATGTGAAAGCGGCGAAGAAAATATCTCATACTGGGATTCATAACGCAGACAGGAAGGTAAAGAAAACGTGGTCTGAAAGGATCGGAAATAAAAAAAAAATGTTTTCTGCGGCGTTAGCGCTTGGACAGGAAGTAGTATATAGCAAGCTTATGCACAGTAACACATGCTCGAATTCATTTTCTCCTACTAGTTTTTACCAAGCGTGACCCTGGCACAATATGAGTAGTTTTTTCTTTCAGTCTTTTTTTTTTGCTTTACACTGCCTGATTTAAATTTTACTGCATCGCAGTCCACATAAATCTGGCTACACGTGTGTAATACAATTTGATGTTTACGCATAAAAATCACAGGCATGTGTATAGGCATGTGTACACATGGCCTACATATTGCACCAAGAAAGCGGACATCCCTTGATCACTCCAATTACATTACTTCATTCGTTCGTACTCGATTTATTTAAAGCCAACGGATCCTGAACCGGCACACATTCAACTAAGTCACCTCCTGCTAGTTTAGATAATTATTGAAGTATATAATGCCGCCCCAAGTGATCCAGAACCATGCCCAAAAGAATATTCCTAGACGATAGAGTTAAAAATCTTTATACAAGTCCAAGGGAACTAGCCAAACTAGCCAGACCTCGGAGATCCAGCGGAGCGAGACCTCAATGTCAACCGCGGCTTGGCCGGAACCCCGCGCTCGGTAGGAGAGGGTTAAGGGGGTAAGAAAGAAATCACTCGCGGTCTCGTCTCCTTTTATCACCAGCCATCAGCACGGCGAGCCGTTAAGGATGTGGAGAGAAGGAGAGGCGGCTGCACATAACGGGTGCTAGGCATTGTACGCGCAATCACCAAAGAAAAGAGAAAAGGCAGCAGACACGCGCCGCGCACGCAAAAGAGCGGCGAGGCATCGCGACAGGCTGCAGCGGCCCCCAGTGGACGGCCCTATCGCCTCACGGGCCGCGCAGCCAATCACGGCTCGAGCGAGCATCGCGCGCGAGAACTCGCGCGATCGCACCGGCGGCGGCAGCTGGCAGCTCTTCTTCTGCGGCGTCCTTTGCGCTGCAGTTCGCCCAGCGGCAGAGTGCCGGGCAGTCTTCCAGCTCGTCGCGACAGCGCAGCAAAAAAAAATGTGCGGCTGGCAGCACTGGCGTCGGCGTCCTAGGCTGGTCTGTCGTATCCAAAAAACTAACCTGTTTTAACATCATACTGGGATCACTAGACGAGAAAGAGAGGTGTATTTGTCCTGCAGAAGACGTAATCTGCCTGATGAATATGATGATGCAGTTAGCTTAGTTCTTCGCTCGAAACTAGGTCACTGTGTAGTCCCAAATTCTTCTATAGACCTCTGCAAGACCTTTATGATCTGAGTCATGGTGATAATGACGATGCGTGTTCCCTTCGTGTTTACTCCAGACAGGTCAGTCTGCAACCCCAAAGATCTCTGCAGACATCCAGAAGACCGAAGGTTCGTTCAGAAAAAAGGCCTCCCTCCTCCGCTGCCTCCATTCAGCTCAGTCCGCTGCCGCGCTAAAATCCGCATGCGGTAACTTTGGCGTTGGATCTCATCTTTCCATCTGACTCTCGGCAGGCATCAGCCACACGTCTTCCGTACACCTTGGAGACCACCCTGTTGCCCTATAGCAGACCACTGGCTATCTGTACTCCTTACACGCCATGCCGACGTTCATTTCCTCTTTATTTCAGCTGTAGTGTGTCATTAGACTACAGTCGGTCTTCTCTTTCTGTCTCTCAACGTTACCATTTTTCTTTCCATTGCCTCTTCGCACTTAATTTCTGCCTTTTTTTGTTATCCTCCATAGATATGTCCTCGTAGAGAATAGTTTTCTCTTGGAGGATATAGGTATAGGTAAGCCGCTGTTCTTGAAACGAGAGCATCTGTCAGATACACCCTCAACCATTCTTATTCTTCTCGTATTTTGTCTCAAGGTTCGGATGAGCGGTCTTCACTATTTGGCTATAGATTGTTGTACTCCATAAACTGCTTAGAATTACGCCACTAAAATCACAGAGCTTTTGCCGTCTTTGATTATTAGCGTTACTTCGATTTTCTTCACACTTTGCACTTAGCAATGGGCATGTATTCACTTAAAAATAACTCTTCACGTTAGACCAGTAAACGAAGTTTACTATGTCTAATATTTTGAATTCCCAAGTCCCAACTTGAGAAGACATTTGTTCTACGTTAGCCGCGAGTCTTCGGGAAGGAAGTCATCTTCTTGCATGTTTTATCGCTACGCCAAAGGTCTAGACCTTCTCAGTCAGTCAGCGCTTTTTTGCACGCAGAAGAAATTTTGTCGCAACGGTTTATCACTTGTTTGAATAAAGCATTGCTGGCCGGGCCGATGCAAGCCCGTTTGAACCCTGGTATGGAACGCATGTTTTATTCCTTACCATCACTTTTCAACGATTATAAATCAATTAATTCTCATTTATTTATTTGTTCTACTGCTAAACTTAGAGCCACGTTTGCAGACAGAGAAAAATCCACTTATCCTGGTGTTCGTTTCTCTGACCGAGGTGTTTTATTTTGTTCGGCACTGATCAACTGTTTTGATTTGTTTATGCCTGTGTTTTCCATAGCTGTTGTCCAAACACCGCTCATTACAGGGAGCTGCGGACTCGTCAAGCTACCTACTGGTAGTTTTATTTTTGCATTGCCATCCATCTGTATAGTGTACATAGCGAAAATAATTAACTGATTTGGAAGCCGGCCCAAGGATAACTGGCTCGAACACAGCTGCAAACAGACCTATAGTCTGGACAGTCGAACTCAACATTAGGCTTAAACTATAGCGACAGTATACAGCTCCGGTAGTAAAATCCACTTCCCACACACATAATACTACAGGGTGTCGTACTCCGCACTCTTTATTCCACCATTCGGGAATAAAACACGAAAACCGGCTGTTCTAGTTTTAGATTTCCCAGCTCGTTTGCGCCAAGTCGGCCCTATACTTTGAGTCGATAAATATGGGTGCCTGTTTAAACACGCTTATAAGATATACTGTATAGTCTGACTGAACTACACAATTCATCGGCACGTCTTAACCATTATAACATGAGACATCGTCCTCGGCATCCTCGTCAATTTGCCTGCTGCAGTTAGAAATAACAATATAAAAAAAACAGAAGACTTTCGTGGTGGCTTCTTTTTTTTCAAGTTGTTCGTCTACGTGCATTCCAAACTCAGCACGCACAAGAGTGTTTCGTCTCGGAGAAGCGATGTTTCGGTATTTACATGTGGCTGAATAATTACGTAAAAGTCGCACGATCTAAGCGGCGGAAATCACAGCAGCGTTAGGCCCGTTCGTTCAAATAACTTGCACTTATGCGCCCAGGCTTGTGACTCTTGCAGCTGGCAAGGCTGCTGGCCAGATTTTGTTGCCTAACTTCCCACGCTCGAAGTTGAAATGCTGTCAACCGGCAGACGTTACAAAAAGTAAAAACAGGCCTTAAACGTGCTGTGCATTGCCAGTTCTGTCGAAGTAAGCGGCGAGATTACATGAACAGTTTACATGTTTCTTCACTTTTCAACGAGTGGCATATATCTTTGTACCAGGCACGTAGCCCGGATTCTTTTCTTTTGTTTTAGGGAAGGCCCCTATGTATACTATCGCCTACCAGTGGGTATGGAGTTGGGGGTCTTGAATCCGTGCCTGCTTCGTACGCTTTCGCCAATTTGAACGCTGCACTTAGAGTATACGATTCAATGCTGTCACCATCTCATATGTTCTGTTCGCCTGTTTTGTACGTTTCTTTATTTCCTCCCACACTGTATATGAGAGCGAAACGAACTGCTTCGCAGCTGGACTATTCAAAATACATTTATGCTCGTTACAAGTAACATAAAGGAAATTCACCCGCTGTCGCGGAACGCTCCTATAGCAAGGCGAAAGAGAAAAAAAGAACAGCAGCATAATTAATTATGCACAATTACAACAGCGCGGTCTGTGACGCAATTACACCTCCGCGACTCGCCATCCTACCACTGCTTCTAGCCAGCGTGGAATCCCCGCTGATCAGAGCAGTAACGGTCTAACGGACGTGACGACGGTGATTCGAAGCACGAAAGCTAGAAAGGGCTGAAAAAAAAAAAAACTTAATCGCGATGAAGAAAGATAACCACGACCAACGTTCCCAGAACGGAAACCCCCGTGCGGGAAAAAAAAACAAAAAAAAACCCTGCGTACACAGCTTCGACAGAAGTGAGGGGTGGTCGTTGGCATCCCATCCTCGCGTTTTCCATTATTTACGTCGACGACAAAAGCAAGCGTAGCAACGCCGCACGACAGCGGGCAGCTTTCCAAGATGCTCGACGCTTTTACCAACACCCTCTCAAAGAAAGTATTTAGAGGGTGTTGCTTTTACCCAGCGTGCGCATTCCAGCAATAAATATATACCCAGAAACGCGCACCTATAATGAGCGACTGCACCGATTACCCGCTCAGACTTTTTGCCCCCGGGACTCCGTTCACTTCTGTACGCATGCCACCCCACAGCGCCGGCCGCATAATTATACCCCCCCCCCCCCAGCGATGACGTCACGCAAACACCAATGGCGTCAGCCATGACGTCGACGCCGGTGGTGGCCACTCCGAAGAAGACCGGTCGACGACGGCGCTCCAAGGTGCGATCGGGGGTCTTCGCGGACACCGCCGTCCCGTGAGTGGAAGAACGCGTCGTTGGTTCCATGCAGCGAATGTTGCGTCCGAGCGAGTAGGTTACGTAGGCTCCAGACGTTCCACGTCACTATAAGCGACTTTGCAACCTTGAAAAACCAGCGCGCGGATTGCGCATAACGCGTGGAAAATAGAGAAGAAAGAAAAGATATTAAAAAAACCGGCGTGGCGTGAACTGAAAGAAGAAACCGGGCCTCGCCCTCATTAAACTTGGGCGTCTTGGGCGTCTCAGATGCGCAAACGCTTTATCTCCGCACCACAGCAAGCGTTGAAGTGATAAACATGCCTGCTCCCGAAAGCGCTTTAAAGAAATAATTCCCACATAGTATGTCGGGGTCCTTTTATTTGCGCTGTATGACAAGCGGGTGACATCAAACGCCGTCCCCGTGCGGTTGCACTCATAGTGCACTTGCCTATGCCTACTCGCCAGAATTGACACAAAATACCCATCCATGTGATAACAGCCTTTCGTTATCACACTGGCGTGGCTTTGTTATGAGCACTACAGTGGTGGGTGGCCATCGTGGTGATAAGGAGGCCCAGAAATAAAATATCCAAGGAACTGGAGTTCATACATTTGTCTTGAAGCTTTACTAGTTTAATTGACTGTGCAAACGGCTGATCCTCGATGAAGCGCGCAGATGGTGCAGGTCACGCTTTTGACTTGGCTTTTGCAGCTAGAAACTAATGATATGCTAGAGGAGTCAAGCTTACTTACTCCTCAAGCCACATGCTATATTTCTCTTTCTTTCTTTTCCGTGCTGTGCTCCTGTAGTCGTACAGCTTGCAAATCGCAATGCATGTTTCAAAATGTGTAGGCAAATTGTGTCGGTCATGGTTTTTATTTTCTACAAGTCAATAATAATAATAATAATTGGTTTTTGGGGGAAAGGAAATGGCGCAGTATCTGTCTCATATATCGTTGGACACCTGAACCGCGCCGTTAGGGAAGGGATAAGGGAGGGAGTGAAAGAAGAAAGGAAGAAGGAGGTGCCGTAGTGGAGGGCTACGGAATAATTTCGACCACCTGGGGATCTTTAACGTGCACTGACATCGCACAGCACACGGGCGCCTTAGCGTTTTTCCTCCATAAAAACGCCGCCGCCGCGGTCGGGTTCGAACCCGGGAACTCCGGATCAGTAGTCGAGCGCCCTAACCACTGAGCCACCGCGGCGGGTTACAAGTCAATCGAAAATCGAAAAAACGGCATATAGGACGTTCGCTTTTCTCGGCATATAGTCGTTCACGCTTCTGGCGTATATCCAGAATAAACACCCATACAGAGTGTTTCACTGAAGACTGTCAGTAATTGTCAAGAATAGGTTTTCTTGAGTTGTAGAAGACCGCTCTTTTCGGCATAGCATTGCCAGCGGTGCAGTGCATCAGAATGCAGCTGAGACGTGCAACTACCATATTTTCTAACTATTACTGTTCGGTTTCTTATTTATCGACAGTCTTGTAGCCCGCAACAAGTTTCGAAAATGCCATTTTCGTCGCCACTGACAACAGCGCAAGGAATTTCGGGGTCGCACACGGGCGAAAGCGAAACTGTGAGGCTAGAAAGAGCGCGACACTCTGAATAGAAAGGAGTGAAAAGAAAATAGTCCTTTAGAGCATTCCCTTTTATAAAGGGGAATGCGTTAGAGGACAACTCACTTTGACTCCCATGTTCGTGTTTTTTTATTTTGCTCCATTAAGCCTGGACTCCATGTACGCGAAAACTCACGCGAACGCGAAGGCGACGGCGGCGGCGACGGCTGGCGTTCGCTCCGTCGCTTGTGGGCAACCTCCATGCAAGCGAAGGCGGCAGGCGACGCGAACCCGCGACGTGCGCAGCGGACTCCGTGCTTTGCGCACTCAAGCTTAGAAACACGCCCGTAACCTGTTCTCTCTCTTAAAATTTTGTGAGTGTGCCTCATGGTCAGGGCCAAAGGAATATTTCCTCTACGGCAGCGGTGTAGCGGCAGTGGAGATAGCCAAAGGCGTGCTTGCGGAGACGAAGTCACATCACGGGTTCACGGGGGAGGTGTGCTTTCGTTCGGTGCCTGTGCACTCCGGCTTAGTAAAAACACTCCCATAAACTGTCACCGCAACCTGATTGTAAGTGAGCAAACTAGAATATACCAGTGAGAATGCGCGCCGCGAGTGTTTCTGCACAGTTGGAGCGCAGCGGCACGGTGGATCGAGCGCCGGTACCCGCGGCTCGACACGCATCTCTCCCTGCAGTAAGCGCGCTCGCGTAGCCCGCTCCAAATGCTGTTAGCCCTCCGCACCCAACAAGTAGATTGTTTTAATTATTTAAATCGTGCGGGTCTGCCTCTCAGCTACAAAACCAAATATTTTCTCGACGGTGGCGATGACCAAGACGACGGGCTGGTTTCGTGAGATGTGCCCGTGAGAAACCGTGGACAAACCGGAAACGGCTTTGGGGGGCTCTGATTGGCCAGTCGCGTGGGGGACTTCCGGGCGACGAGCGAAATTTTCTGTGGGTGCAGATCCGAGCGACACGGCAAGCGACACATGCATTTTGCTTCGCGCGACGGCGTCGCTCGTCGCTTGCCGCCGTCGCCTTCGCGTTCGCGTGAGTTTTCGCGTACATGGAGTCCAGGCTTGATTTGTGCTGCAGCCACGACTACGAGCGCGCATCACCATTTGAGGAGGTTATGGCATCACACAGCGGTGCAGGTGTCACGTGCTTCTTTCGCGCCGCCAGACTGGGAGCGGAGAGTGGATAGAGTTCACGTGACCCGTGACGTGTGACCCGCGCTCGGAAGCTGGCTAGCGCTCTTGATGGTCGCGCGGTTTAGGCCATGCGCAGCCTTTCAAAAATTGCTCGCGCTGTAGAGCTGACGAGAATGGCAATTCCGAAAGACTAAAAACTGATACTGTACAAGCTTGGGCAAGTTGGTGTAACATGATTTTTCAGCAGCGCAGGGGACAAAGGACGTGACAAGTGCACAGACACGGCGCTGATCTGTTGTAAGTTCAGCGCTGTGTCTGTGCACTTGTCACGTCCTTTGTCCCATGCGCTGCTGAAAAATCAAAAACTAAAAACTGATATGGGTATTACTCATGGTAATCTGTATGCAGACCTCTCAATAAATAGGGAGTTTTCAAAAATAACATTAAAAACTTAACTAGGCGAGATTAGTTAACTAGCCTGCTAGTTAGCATGGCTTCGCTGTATTTTGATGCACTCCACCACTGACAATGCTACATGGGGAAAAAAGCGCTATTCGGGCTAAATAAAATCTTTAAAAATTGCTGACACTCTTAGCAGAAAATCCTGTATATTAATTAAAGAAAGTAAAAAATCGCGTAAATTGAGCAGCAAAAAAAAAAAGTGGGATCTGTCCAAATGACATAACTATGCCCGAAGCCGGTGTGATAAGAGAGCGATGGTTTAGAACAGGGCACCGCTACTGTCCGCATTATTTTTTCTCGGCAGAGAGGCTCACGCATATGGATGAAATACGTGAGCTCACGTATGAGCGTGCGATACAATTTACGCTAAATTTTTCCGTCACAGTTTATCATTACTGCAGCTTGTGCTGTTTACTCGGTGCACACATTTTGCCAATACTTTTTAAAATTCGTCGTTGCTTCCAGAACATAATTTCGTATTTTGGTCGGCGCCACTTTATTTCTTAGTCATGTATTTTCCTCACCTGGCGGGCTTCCGTCAAACTCTTGATTTCAAGCCAAACATAACGCACTGGAAACATGAGTGAACCACAAACAAGCGCCCAACTTGTGCACAGCTGATAAGCAGGACTCCAGAGCAACACGCGGAACTCAAGGAACGGTCAACGAGCTGGAGAAAGCAGCACGCTGTGAGCCCTTTTTTCGCCTCAGACGTGTTCCTATACCATCACTTTTGGCGTATCAACAATGTAACACAGACGACCGGAAGCAGTTGAACATCGTTCGTTCGCTGCGCACATCTTTAACCCTTGGCATGCACTGACCCTGTCAGTCCGATTAATCAGAAGGGGATCGAGTCAGGCGCTTACTTCCACAGGCACCTGCACTGCCGTGACCCTTTCGACGAGGCCGAGGTTGCCCGTGGGGTCGCTGTTATTCTCAGCATTCAATGTCACGGTAATGACAACACGACTAAAAGTGGAATGCACCCTGACACAGCCACCCCTGTTCACCGAACTTAGCACAGATTCTTGTTTTTCAGCGAGGATCTTGAGTAGAGCTATACTAAATTCCGTTTGTGCGGCGCAGTCTACGCCCGTATACTATACATGAGGGAGACGGGATTGCCGAGAGTCCGTGCCTAAAATAAATCACGCTTAAGCGGACATTTAAGTGCTTTGACACTTTCGTCACAGTGAGAGAGCACTTGATGACGGCAGCGGCATGAATTACTATATAATCGGTTTATAATTGGTTTTTGGGGAAAGGAAATGGCGCAGTATCTGTCTCACATACCGGCGGACACCTGAACCGCGCCGTAAGGGAAGGGATAAAGGAGGGAGTGAAAGCAGAAAGGAAGAGAGAGGTGCCGTAGTGGAGTGCTCCGGAATAATTTCGACCACCTGGGGATCTTTAACGTGCACTGACATCGCACAGCACACGGGCGCCTTGGCGTTTCTCCTCCATAAAAACGCAGCCGCCGTGGTCGGGTTCGAGCCCGGGAACTCCGGATCAGTAGTCGAGCGCCCTAACCACTGAGCCACCGCGGCGGGTGCATGAATTACTACCAAGGACAAAAGCCGCCAGAAGGAACAAACATCATCGAGATGCACTGCGTTTTATATAGTTATGCGCCAGCAGCCAGAGAGAAGGTCCTGTCTTTCGCGAACAACCCAGTTCAAGAGCGGTAAGAACAAAACAAAATGCGGAAAGCATCATTTGGGGCAACACTCCACTTTACTGCGACCTCGGGCGGGCCATCTCAGCTTTAAAGAACTTTGTGTGCGCAGTGGCTGTCGAGCCCTCGACCAACCAAACTGGCGAACTCACTCGTGACCACCTCAGTTCCTCAGCCGCGGCGCAGCTTTTGCCCTGAATTGCACGGCAGTGCCAAAGCAAATAGCTGTATCAGTTCCAGGCATGTCAGGCAGATGTCACAAGTGAAATTTCTGGCTATCGTTGGATGCAGACTTTCGATTTAGGTTTGGTTATGGATTTTAACGTTCCAGAGCGACAATCAGGCTATGAGGGACACCGTAGTGGAGGGGCTCTGGATAATTTCGACCACCTGGGGTTCTTTAACGTGCACTGACATTGCACAGCCCGTCTCAATCGAAATGCGACCGCCACGACCGCGATCGAACCTGCGTGTGATCCGACCGTATGTCCACTGATTACCGCGGCGGCCAGTTTCGATTTAGAAGCAATTTTACTTCATTTTATAAATGCACCCAAAAAGGTAGTTTAACAAAAGGTAGTTTAACAAGTGGGGCAAGATGGTGCATAGCTGTTGTAAGTAATAATAGCGCGAAAAAAAATGACTTTCTCGGCCTTTTCATGCGTTTTTTTTGTTTTGCAATTTCTTCCAAAAGAACCCGAAAACGAAGCAGAATTTCGAATTTTCATTTCACGAATGTCGTAGCTGCCCAACGAACGCAGATATAACAATTTTACAAAACTACTCCTGCTTCAGCGTTTAAAACGGATAATCATAATAATAATACTTTATTGCGCCAAATATTAAAGGAAATGTACAAAAATCCGGCCTGCTAAAACCTCATAGGGCTGGAGTGACAGAGCCACATATTATATTCCGTATACGTGTGCAGATCAGTGCGCTACGGCGGTTACGTGACATCTGCAGAAGTCTTACAAACAAAGTAATTAAAAAGCGAAAAACTATTTTTAGAGGATAATTTCGCTCGCTTTAAGCGACCCAATACGCAGCTTCACTTTGGTGGTATCTGAAGCTACAAAACTGCAGACTTGGAACGAAGAGGTTTAGAAATGCTACCACTTCCATCTTCTTTATTTTTTTTTCTCATTCGAACTGGAAGCGTGTTCGAGTTGTTTTGAAAACAATACAAAAATAGGTAGCATGTACCTCCCTCTTCTCACATATTCCGAAGTGGGCAAACAGTGGATCCACAGAACTGGCCAAGTGAGGCATTTAGATTCACTCTCTTCCTGTTATGTTTTTCCAAATTGGATCTTTACAGAAGATGGTCCGATACCGACAATATCACACAAGAAAAACATACAATTACCTCGCGTACAGGAAGAACGAGCAGGGGAGCTGGAAATCAAGAGATCGAATCATATATTGTGACGTACAGAAAGCAGGAAATGCGTCCCGAAAGCGAAGGTAGGGGACGATAGAACAACTTGGCCGCCGCCATCTCCGCAACCCCCCAGCCCCCCCCCCCCCCCCCCCCTCTTTAGATGTCCTAAACATTAGCCCGCTCTCGAAGCAATCGGCCATAAGCGCCCGACACCAACCAACGCTGCATACGATGCCGCCACTGACTCAGGTCGGTAAAACCATAAAGCGGCATATCTTGGACGATCTCAAGCAGGGATGGAATCTCTGGCTCGCCGCCCCAGTCACGGCGTGCATGTGGACTCCGGGGAAACAGTGGCGTGTAGTACGTATGCTGCGCACACGTCCATCTACGTCAGTCGCCGCCACAGCATGGAATGCCCTTCCTTCCTCGTCTGGGCCTTGACTCCGCTACGGTGAGGCGCGGTCAACGCGCCGCCGTATGTTGCAGCCGGTTCTCAACAACACAAACGGACATGCATTTTTTCGCGCGGCAGGAGCTGCGTCTTATTTTTGCCGCTTTGAATTATTCAAGCAGCGGCATCACACAATAAATTGTTTTTTTTTTAATTTCTTACATGCCGTATACTTACATCACTATAGGTATGTCTGCACCCGAATGAGGAGTTCAAGAGGAGTCGACTTCATTCCGAGTCAGCATACATACATGCGGTGAGGAATCCCTTCTCGTTTTTTTTTCTGCTTGTTTGAATTTCCTTCAGAAATCGCGAATGTGGCGAGGTTAGTTTAGGTGCGGGACTACCTCACCACCTTCACCAGCGAGCAGGCTTAAGTCCAACGCCGTACAAAAGCCTCTACCTTGCGATCAGAACGGCGCCCCTTATACCAGCAAGTTTTCCAACCTCAACACACCCCCTGACCACCTGCCGCCTCCGACTAAGTAGGGATGCATCAAGGTTGCGTAAACGCGGCGTGTCAGTCATCAAATGATGATGATGCTTTGCTTTTTAACAGCACAAGAACAGCTTAGCCAGGGAGCGCCCTTAGGCTATACTCTGTTCAGCTTGCACGAGCTGGGTTTAAAGAACCCTTTTCCCAGATATTTCTCCCCTAAGAAGCCGAGCACCAGAAAAGGAAAGCTTGCGCCCAATAACACCCGGCGGCACTGTGAGTGGAAACCCGCAGTTTCCACATTTGAGCAAAGCAGTGCTTTAGCTTTTTGAAGGGGCTGTGAACCGGATTCTTCAGTCGCTGGCATTTATTTCACGGTTACCAGGGCCGGCGTTTGTGAGGTTGCGAGAGTGTTTCTTTCTGGGGGTTGTCGCTTCGCCCTTCGCTCATATCAAGCTGCAAGGCTTCTGCGGATCACTACGTGGCTAGGCAAATTAATTAATGTGTGGTCGGGCACTCACGGGAGCCCAAAACCCGCGGTCTCACTCTCGCACAGGAGTTCTGCCGTTTCGTGCCCATGCTGTTAAGAAAAAACAGCGACACTCCCGCAGCCTCCTCCCTCCGTCTCTTCCCACAACTCACTCGCCGCGAATCGGCTTGCATTAGGCAAGCGCAAAGTAATTCTTTATTAACGCGATAGCGTTAGGGAGCTCGTCTCGCTGAAAATCCGACGTCGTTGGCCGTGAGCGACAAATCCCCGAACAATCCTCAGAGAATCAACCTAGGAGGTAGGTGGGCCAGCTAGGTCACGTGACCTGTGGCATCATCATCATCACAATCTGCCCCTGGACTGTGAGCAAATTGCCCACCTTAGCAGGTGGCAGTTAAATTAAAGATTGTTCCTGAGACGTTGCTGGGATGAGCAACCTGGGCCACACAAGCCCCACCACTGGGAGCACCTGCCATCGCAGGGCAGTGGCACATCGCCTAGCCGCCGCACCACTGCGCCAGGAGTGGTATGAGGACTCCCAGCAATCTATGAATATTAAGTAGAGGACGCCCAATTCCGCATATATGGGCATTAACACATTAGCTGTCGCGCCATACCCTTAAGACGGAGCTTAAATACGACTTCGCCGATCTTTTTCTGAAACCAGCTTGACCTTGAAAACCGAGCCTCGAACCAATGCTGAAATGATAACTCCCCAACCACGCCAAATCGTCCGCCGTTTTCTTGGTTTTTCACTTTCCGGAGCCATGGTATGCGTAAAACGTGATTACCAGTATATTATTTTTAAATAAAACCAACATCGTGTTTTGAGACGTGTTCAATGACCCCTATTGCTTCCTGTCTTGAGGACACAACAAATGCACGCGTGGTTGTTAAGGGTTAGCAATACAGCCTGACCTGAAATATGCCACGGCCCCACTCGTTTCCCTTAGTGTTGTTATAATAAAGTGTAATAGACGCCAAAATTGATTCGTTGCGTCGATTCTCTCTATATCTGCAGATGCCACAAACAGAGAAGGCATTATGTGCTTGCTATATGATTGTCCGGCGACTGAACTAAACCACCAGTTGTTCTCGCTTGCCTTGCATGAAGCAAAAAACGTATTTCATTGCTGAAACATAAAAGATGGCGATAAAAATCTGTTTACTTAGTGTTCGTCATGGCTGAATGCCTAACTGGCGAAGGCTCCGCTCAACACTGATGACAGAAGCATTGATCGAAGTCGCTACGCTAGAGAACTTCCCGTGTTTTTCCTACGCTACAGGAAAGTCACTTTTCGCAACACAGTCGACTAGCGGCACCTAGTGTGCGCCAGGCGCACAAGGCGCCTTATCTTAATTGGCGGTCGTACTTGAAAAGACACTGATTTCCTAACGTCGGGTGCATGACTATGGTTGTGAAACCAGTCATATCTATTTCGCGAACATATATAATTTTTTTTTTTCAGAATACCGCAGGAGACCATGCATTCATCAAGTTCTGCATCGCAGAGACGTGTGGTACCCAAACTGCGAGATCCTGTTTGTCGATCCTTTATTGAGCTCCAATAAGTTTGCTCCCTCTCAGTATCTATCCTAAGTGAAACAGTGGACAAGGGACGACATTCGGCAACTAACTTACAGCGCGTCGGAATTAACTTGTCAGATTCGCACTATCCAACGTCACATAAGCATCGTGCACAGAGCAAACTACAAACAACTAACAGGACTCGTGGTGAACGACGTATAAAGGCACCTTATTATTCGTTGCAGCCTGCGTCGTCATGGCCTTAATGAAGCATCAACCAGCATGCGCAGACCGTTCCAGCGAGAAAGACAGATCGTGCTCCAAGCAACGAACGACGTTCTGAAAAGCTACGTTAGCAAGAACGCGCAGAGCAGCGTCCAGATTTCGGTCTGGCGTACCCATTTCCCACACGACACAGCTGTATTGCAGCGAAGTTAGGTTTCGGTCTGCAGTGCCCATTTTACATATATGAGAGTACTGCGTTGCAGCGAAGGCAACCTAGCTGACGTCTGGTCAGCTGCAGCGCCGTGTCCAAGCCAAGAGAAATCTCACAACACTGCCGAAGCCGTCTCCCCCTGCCCTGCACGGCTGCACGGGTACACCAGACGAACAAATCTTCCTTGCCTCACTGCTCTGCACATTTTTGTAAACGGACATGCGACGTTCAAGGCGGAAGAGATAAGGTACGATGCTGGAAAAGATAGAGCTGAAAAATAAGTGAGTGCTGTTGAGTTCGGGGACTTTTGGCCTACGAAAAATCCCACGCGCCGTTTCGCTGGCGTGAGACGATCGAGTTAACAAAGGCCGGGCGGCGCGGCGCTGACTGTTCATACGCAGCGGCTCCTACAGTGCCGTTTCCCTTTTGTTCATGGGAAGTGGAGCCGCATTACCCACATCGCCGACGGGAAACTACGGCGAGGCGACACAACACGTGACTGGGCCAGGCGGTCGCGCCGGTAGGGGTCAAACAGAGGAGGTATCTGAAATCATTTTGCTAGCGCTTAGTGAACACACACGAGACAAAGAACACAAATACGCAGGACTTCTTTGTATCGTGTGTTCACTAAGCGCTAGCAAAATGATTTCAAACGCTTTCCAATTAGCCCAAGTTTCCACCTTAATAAGAGGAGGCATCCACTCAGTGCCATGGCGTAGCTTGGCGTAGCTCAGGTCACGCAGTCTACAATACTCGGCGGTGTGAAAAAAACTAGTGAGAACCCTATGGCATACACACAAGACACTGCTGTCATGTACTGAAATAGCTAACTTGAACAGGTACTCGCGCCGTAATCATTGGCACGTGCCCTCTTTCACAGCAGCCTGCATCGACCCTTCTCTGTCATCAATGACATTAATCCTCAAAGATACATTTTTAATAGGGTGCACAGGTGGGCGTGTGGAATGCTCCAACACACAACAGCGACATGCTAGAAATGCTAGCTAGGTTGTCCTCTGTCTACACGGTGGGAAGTAAGCCTGTTCGCATGCGACAGTTGTGTTCAAGATCACCTACAGTTGTAACGAAGCAAATGCTATAATGAAGAAATCGCGGATCCCCTCCAACTTCGTTATAGCGAGGTTCTAACTGCAAACGAAAAATATGCCCGCTGCTACTTAACCGCAGGATGCGTATCTTTCGTTATAACGAAAATATGTAAGCTATCACTGCGCAGGGACAATAACTGATAGAGCGTGAGGATACGCGCTCTAATTGAAGAAAAACGGCCTGCCAGTATGCGGGAAGCTCGGATCGATGTGAATTTTTCACTGAGCAGTCCGCAATACATTGCAATGGCACGGTGTATTAGAACGTGGAAATCCAAGCTATAGCCTACCAAATGGATTGTAAGCCGTTGCTTCGCCTCCCCTAGAGGCCACGCGGGCGGGGACGGGTGCCCGTGCCACTGCGTGAACACAGTAGCAGCCCGGCAGGTCAGGGCAAGCACTTCATGCTGCGCATGCCGAGTACAACATAATTAAAAGGACGTATTTCACTCTCTGAATGTCTACGAATGGTGAAGTTGTGCGCATGTACTCAGACGCATAGAATACCCAAGTTCGAAATCCTTCTACCAGGTTGCTATGCATCGTTAGGGTTCGCTCTTGAAGTGCGCTTCCAGCAAGCCTCCTGTTTTGCTGGCAGCTGGAACTTTGACTTCACTCTGATAATAATGCTAACAAATGCTGCTTGTACAATAGCTGCCAGGGATTTATAAACTTCTGCAAGCATAAACGAAAACTATAATCATCTTGCACCACCTGCATGCACTCTTCTAAAATACCTGCAGAACTGCCACGGGTGGAAGGAACTCATTAGACACAGCTATAAATAAGCAACTGAGGGGCGCAAGAAAGACGGGAGATCGTGCGGCCGTGACAGTGCGATACACTAGTAGTTATACAAAACGCTGAAGCAACAGCGCTGGTTGACAAGCACACACACGTCGGCTTGGTTCATCAGATACCAAGTCTTCAGCGTCATGATCGACAGATCGTGCGATCCCTAATAAACGTGCGAACAAGGGAAATATTTTTTACAACAACGCTAGCCTCGTCCGGCATCTCGCAGACAGAAGGGGTTATTGGACAGCATAGTGAGATGTCACACCCGTGGCACTCTACGTTCGAGGTGTAAATACCCCAGTCTGACGTCAGGGGCGTGTCAACCGAAGGAACGTTCAATCGCAACAAGCAGCGCTGTAGCCAGTGCACGTGCGAGACGATCGCACACGCAAACAGAACAAGCTAATTGTACGAGGGTGACCGTGCAGCAAAATGAGCAGATCAATGTATTTTCATTACTGCATCAGCCACAGCTGCGGGTTTGACAGTGCGTTCAGTGGAACCGCAACACCACAGATGTCTCGTCCAGATCTCCGGACATGGCGCACCTCCACAGCACAACATACGGTGGAATTGCGCTGTGGATCGAAGGCATCAGAAAGTGGACAGACAATATAACGGCACAGTAACGTTGTCTGCTTTCTGTTGTCCTTGTCATTTAGCGCAGTTTCACCATAATTGCCACGCACTCGCCCATCCGCATTGTAATTTGTAATTCATTTGTGTCGTGCACTCTGGTGCCCAGCACAACACACGTCACAAGATAATGTGCTGGACAAATTGATCCCGTTTCATGAAAAGTACACAAAACAGAAAGAGCGATTCATAACACAATCATGACTTCACATAGAAAATATTTGCTTCGATCTGCGTTGGCTGTGAAAGTACCCGCGGTTTCCGACGCCTTGGTTGCTTTGAATTCCAGTGAAAAGTGACAGAAATGAGGGTCCAGCTTCTCAACACCATATTTAAGACATACTCATTTACTCATATAAGTTCAAATGCTAAAGCAACATTTCCTGTGATGACATAATAGGAAACCTCATATTCTCAGCTGTTCTTGACTTGGCGTCCTCAGTGCACTAAGGCAACTCGGGAGTAGGAGAGCCGTCTCCACTAGATGGGCAATTCAGCATGGCATATAACGAATGCTCTCAACTATTCAAACACTTCACATGAGAAGTCTCCCGCCATAAGCTATTCAGCAACTAGCATGTTGGCCAGCAAATAGAATATGTGGGAATTGAGACAAACAAACCAGTTTCAGTTCTAATGTGACATCCTGTCAACAGCCACAGCTGGGTTCACCAAGACTGGAAATTATATACCTTGGCTTGCACCGAAGTCAATGAGTAAATTTTTTTGATTAATGCAAGGCGTTTCCAGAGCTGCATACTCGAATGATTCAACCCTACCACCATGCTCACAAAGCAACATTCACACATTACATATTACGTACATTAAGTTAAAAGAAGTCTTGCACCTATCTGTGGTCTCATTGTTCTAATGAGGCAGATCACAAATGTTTTAGATATTTTCCTGCAACTCCCAAGCAGCTCAATAGGCATCATTACTAGGGAAAATGTTTTTACCTTTCAAACTTCCTTCAAGGAAGGTAGGAAAGTCTGAAATCGTAGTAAAAATAATAAGGCAGATGCATGAGGTAACAGCTCCAAGCCAGCTCCACTAACCACTTGCAGGAAAAACATTATATGTAATGATCTGACGCATGTCGTCCCCTCCTAAAGCTTTTCAAGCTACTCACTTGAACATTCAGCCACACGAGCATAAATAACTTCACAGGCATTATGCAGAAGTGCTGGCCTTCCCGGGAGAAAAGATATATGTTCCCATCTTAGCTCCTTTTCATGCAGGCACAGCATTTTCCAGCCAGCTCTTACAGTTGACTGCCAGTCTCGCTAGACATAAATCTCTACAAGTATTTTCTATAATTCGGAAAATAAAAATAGCACTAATGTTTTTCAGTAGAGAGCACCTCCTGTGGAATAAATGTGGCACGCACTTCAGAAGTGGAATTCACTTCCTACCCATTGTGTGACAGTGCAAGCTCGAATCCCCTCATAAAATTATGTTTCTGACAAGCTCATAGAAACTAATGCACTAAGCATCAGTGCGCAGAAATGATGATTCCATCCTCCCTTTATAGTCGTCTTGTGCATGGCACTAATGCGCACTCACAATTTCATACTTGAGCATTGAAAACATATTCTCCTGTTGGTACATACATCTTCAGTTAAGCCATTTGTCCCATCTCTGCTCAAACTCAATTCAATACACAAAACCAAACAATGCAGCATCCAGTTGCATATCTTTGCAAAACTAAATTAACCAATCTGGAACAGCATAATGAACTTTTCCTGTTAGCTACACTGAGATTCTGTACATAACTTTGTTGGCTTAGTAATAGAGCACTTTGTAACCTGCATACACAACACAAAGAAAGCACTCTAGAAATCACAACAGTTTTCAGACACTTCAGAACTCTACCTGAATGCGCACAGTCGCAAGTCCTGCATTTACATGCATTAAGAAGCTTCTCACACAGTGCAAACTAGCCAGAAACTGGCAGCAGGCCAGCCAGTTATGAAACATTACTGACTGCATGAATAAATAGGTTGGCACACTGAATGAAACAGCACACTACTTCGTGCTGCAATCTCTGGAGCTACCTGCGCTGTAAAATAAACCACTCTATGTTTGAGCAAATGAGCCAAGCTAATTTAGCTTCTTCTTACAGCTGGATGCAAAGTTTTGATCTCACTGTCTACCGCCCACATACACTAGATGCCTGGGGCGATTAGTACTTAAGCTTTGCGTCGGAAAATTTTTTCCTTCAGTGAACAAGGCTTCCGTGTAGAAGTCGAAAAGTCTCCATCATCTTGACTACACCTTTTTTCACCGGCACTTCTTCATTTATTTTTCACATGTATTCACCCTACCGGACGAGATCTCGTCAAACCTTTTTTTGATCAGCGCTTCATTTATTTTCCACCTATATTTATCTCACCGTGACCAAGAAGGCTAACATCGTTGAACAGCTTCAGAAATCAGCGGCACAGGGTAGACCAGATACTTTTCACATTTTGAGGCACCTTTAAGACCCATTTTCTCAGAGTATCAGCTGGCTCCTTTGAGTTTGTTTTATTCCCATCCTTTCCTTCTTCGACTGAACTATACTCCGTTTCATACATCAGGTGCAACGCTGTGAAAGGTACGGAAGTAGTCAAGACGAGAAAATAAAGGAAGGCGTGTTACTCCGTGCCTGTTCTGTGCCCGAGTGGTCTATGGCACGAGAAAGCGACAGCATGTTGTCAGTAATAAAAGAGCGTTTAATCAAGCTCATGACAAATGTGTCATGTTGTAAGCCTATAATTTACTGTGTTTCGGTCACCACAAGGAACGCACTACTTTTTGGTCGTGGATGCAGGCAGCGCAAACAAGAGCGCTAGCTTTGACAGCGTTGCACATGATGTTTGAAACGGAGTATAGAATGTTGATTTTGCAGCAAATTACATTTTTCGCTGCCTTCATATGCTAACCTCTCCTAGAAGACCTACTGCATAGATGGCTACCATTCTAGTTCAGTAGTTTTGCATCTGCATGCTGATACAGTTGGAAAAAGTCCCGCCTGCTTTATACCATTTGTTGTTTTTCTAATAATGGGTCAAATGCAACAGAAGCTAACATTTTGGGATGTTCAAGGTCAAAGATCAAAAACACTATTCCTCCAGTTCTTTGGCAGAAACAACATGCACTGAACTCCTGTTTAGTAGCGTAGCTAGTAGAACTGTAGTCACTGGTGAGTACCAGTGTCAGTCTGACACCTATTTGCTTGTCAGTTCAGCTCTATAGCCTCCTTCGTGATCTGTTCTGAAACTCTCTCAGTAAACTACTTTCGATGATGGTTCACTTCACACAACCATATAACAATATAGGACCCAGCTGATAGCCCAAATACCTCGGGTTGTCCTCAAGAATATCACAGGACGTAAATTCGAGTCATGCCGCTACCACTGAATGCGAGCGCTGTGTCTAAGATGGTAATTCAGAGATGTGCACTCTTAGGAAGTTATTCTTTGCCAAAGTGCGCACTCACAGATTCACAGATAATGTGGCTAGATGGCTCGTAAGCATTTTGTGTTTGCCCGTGGGGACACTTCTTGAGAAACCCTGGTGGTGCAGTTGCTGGAATGCAGAGTTTATGGCACGAAGAACTGATATGAGCAAGCATTTATGCATAAAAGGCATATTCATCATCTGGCTCTTGTGAGCATACCAAGTGTTGCGGTTTTTCAAATTCCGCAAGTGACAAGCATTGTGGAATTGAAAAACCTTGTGGCGTTGTGGAAACACTGTGGAAATGCATGGTCCAAACAGCCTTACAAATGATTTCTATGCCTCGAACTTAGAAGTAAAAGACAAATTTAAAACAACCACACAAGAATGAAACAACTGCACCTTACACAAGGTAAGGAAAATTCAGAGCAAAATGCACCAGCATTCGATCAGACATACACTGCACCCTTTTTTTTATTGCTTAGCAGCTGTTAAAGAATCAGCTGGGCTGAAGAAAATTCCCATCTTTGTTTTCCACATTGTTTTATATTTTGTTGACTCAGATTTTGATTTTGCCTCCACTAATGGTTTAAGGCTGGTTCTAGGCGGTGATTTCAACATTAATCTTTCTAGTGAAAGCGTTGCGACCAAAGAACTAATGAACAGAATAACATCATCTGCTTTTCGCAATGTAATCATTACCCCTACTCATGTAACTCCAACGACTTCTACTATTTTAGATCTGTTCATTACCAACACTGTTACTCCCGTGGTGGCGGCTGGTACTATAAGTTCTAGCATTAGTGATCATTGTCCTATATTCACAGCTTATTCGCGCTCCACTCCTAGAGTAAGACCACGACTGCCCAAAATTAAGTATCAAAGCATTACTGATTCTAGCTTAGACTTATTTCGTAACAGGATCCAGAACAACGATTGGACTACGGTTCTCAAGGAAAGCACGGCCGACGGCGCTTACAAAACCTTTATGTCTATGTTTTTGACAATTCACATCTTGTTTCCCTCTAAAAAAAACCTTAAACTCTATAGGCGTGCGCGAAAACCTTGGATTCATCCCGCACACATGCAGTTAATATGTCAAAAGAACAAACACTACGGTGCATTTTTAGAAAACAAAGATCCGTTAACTTTGATAGCATTAAAAAAACTTCGCAATAAGATTACGGCCGAACTGCAAAAAGCAAAAGCACACTATTACCAGCAATTATTCAGTGCCGTGTCTAAGGGTCGACTAGACCGAACCTGGCGAATTATCAGTGACTTGCTTGGAGCGTAAACCGCCCTGATATGCTCGAGATCGTCGTTGGCGGGGAACCAGTTTCTGGATCTGCATTATCTGACCGCTTTAACGCCCACTTTGCCACCAGGCCAAAGAAGGACTTGACACAAAGTAATGTCTCATGCTGCCTACAGAAACGTTCCCCTGAGACCATGTTTTGAAAACCCACAGATGACTCTGAAGTGTTTGACACGTTTCAAAGCCTGAAGAATAGTAAAGCCCTCGACATTGATAGCATTCAGATAAAACCTGTAAAACATGTTCTTGATCTCGTATGTTCATACTTATGCATATATTCAATCTTTTGCCAGCATCTGGCACTTCTCCTAACGGCATGAAACATGCAAAAGTCTGTTATATACAAGGGAGGAAACCGGAACGACGTAAGCAACTACAGACTTATATCGATAATTCTAACCTTCTTAAAGGGCCTCGAGAAGATTGTGCTCATCCGACTAGACGACTTTTTTACTAAGCACAATATTTTAACAGAATGTCAGCATGGTTTCCGTAAGGGTAGGTCAACGGAGTCTGCCCTTCTGTTGCAAAAAAAAAAATCATCATTTCAAACATTGAAGCTAATAGATTTACACTGAAAATCTATATAGACTTCGGTAAAGCATTTGATTCAATATGTCACACAACCCTCCTTAATAAGTTAGATCATTACGGTGTCCATGGGTTTACAAATACTCTTTTGCAATCGTACCTAACCGGCTGACCCCAATGTCTTGACATTGATGGTTACTATTCCACCTTCCAACAGATTTCATCCGGTGTCCTCAAGGGCAGTATTCTTGGGCCGTTTTTATTTAATGTCTATGTAAATGATCTTATCTATGCTGATGACAATGCTGTATTTGTATTATATGCCAATGATTCAAGCTTGTTCTTTAGTTCCACTAATGAAGTTGATTTGTTCAGTATGGCGAAAGTGCTTTGTCAAGACTACTGAAATGGTCCGAAACAAACAGCTTAAAAATGAATGAAAAAAAGACAAAAGCAATTTTATTTGCGCCTAAAAACAAACGTGTGGCCTCTACTCGTGAACTAAAACTAGGACCTTATAAAATAGACATTGTGAAACAGCATAAAATACTAGGTGTCATATTCTCCAGTCACATGACATGGGACAGTCATGTTGGACAGCTAGCTAAAAAACTCTCATCTGCTGTAGGTGCCTTATTTCGGACGCGTTACATATTTCTGATTTCCGTTAGATTACAAGTTTACCACGCCCTCTTCTGTTCACACCTTAACTACTTTGCACTAGTATGGGGGACGACTACTAAAAAAAAAAAGTCAATACACTTCTGCATCTAGAAAAAAAAGCCATATGTTGCTTGAACAATGTATCATATTTACATCCCTCAGCCGAGCTATTTTGTCAGCATCATACAATCATATAACCCTTTATAATTATCGTCTCCTCCACCAGTTTCATTTTGCTAATGAAAAGTATAAAGAATTCTTATTGAACTTTCAGGTGCAATGTTATGCCGCAATATTTCTAAAACACGCGCGCCTGAAAAATGGGTGATTCCACAATACCGAACAAATTACCTTCTAGTCATTAAGCTATACAATGCCATGGTTACTAAATGATCTCAATGTACCCAGTTTTATTAACCCTGTAATAACCCACAAAGTTTTGCGTTCAATATTTCTAGAGTGACCTGTGCTTGCGTGCTATAAAGATAGTAACGTTAGCTTTATGTCTAACTTGAGTGCAATGATTGGCTTTGTTGTAATCTCGTGTGCATGTATACGCTAGTCTTTGTATAACGTCTTGATGTCTTTTTTTTTACTCTTCTGCTCTTATTTTTAAAATTTATGATAAAATGTGTCTTTTTCGAAATAGCAATACATGCATAACTTTTTTTTTGTACTGCTGTCACTGTCGCCTGCCGCCGGCTTTCAGGCCTCGTCAAGCTGTCCCCACAGTTTTTTGGAAGACCGTCAACATTGTGAAAATTTGAAAATAAAGGTGAATAATTTATGGCATAAACAGACTGTGCAAGCTCTGAAGAATTCAGATGTGCCTGCTTGCTATTTAGTTTCAAAAAGTGGGCTGTTCTGGCTCTACTAAAGGGAAGAAAAGAATGCAGGTCACTGAATAATGTTCAGGAAGGTTTCCACAGTCCATGCTGGTAGAAAACAAAGAATCTGAATTTTTTTTCCCATTTCAAACTACACCGTGTCCTTAAATAGGTTAGTTACTGCATATCTGCAGATTGTGCACTAAAGATAGTCTGCACTATCATCACTCAGCATAGTTCTTCAGATATTATGCAGGCTTTAAAACAGACAAAAAATGCAACCAAAACTTTAGCCTCTCCACTCTCCGCATGAAAGCGGCCATTTATAGGTATTCTACTCACGCTAGTTTCATATAGACTGTGCCTAAAACTCAAACTAATTATGGTCACCAAATGTTGCGCTATACTACCAACAATGTTGTGTCACTTGTGACGACACAATGTTGTGCGACTCGCTTTTTTTTGCCATTATAACTTTTAGTGTTCACATGCTGTTTTATGCCATAATCATATACAATTGCTGTTATTGTAACATATATGACTGATTATACATACGTAAGTAATATTATAATGAATTGTTCATGTACACTTTTGTCAACTCTTTGTAGGGTGCATCGACCTCTGTCAAGCCTTTTTTCTAGCTTTTTGTCGGCGCACCCAACATCTCCATGATGTTGAAAAAATCTGAATTGAATATTTTTCGAACCATAGTTTTCTTTCAAGAATAAAAATAATAGTTACCATGCCTTGCACCACAAATTCATGCTATCACCATCATCAGCCAAGTTTAACCCACTGCAGGAGAAATGTCTCCCGCATTTCCTTTGATTTCAAACTATTGCACCTATTTTGATCTAGCCTCCCCGAACATACTCCACTAAATTCCCTAAACATAATCTTCATACAACCTTTGTCCGTAAAGTTTCGAGACTGATTTATTTTCTTCTCTAGAAATGATTCCCCAAAACAAATGTTGGTACGCATGTTTAGCGCCATCTTTTCGGGCTAAGCTGACCTATTTATGTTAATTGTTGTGGCAGCTGCTAGATGGCACTACATGTAGAAAGATACGTTGCTACTAGTCGTTAGCTCGTTCTACTGTGAGTGAATGTGGAGAGATGGACGTCCACCTCGAACAGCGTGTAAACATAAAATTCTGTGTGAAGCTTGGGAAGACAGCCAAACAGACGTATGGGCTACTTCGTGATGCTTACAGCAACGAGACATTATCGCGGGCGCAATTTTTCGAGTGGCACAAGAGGATCGTTTCAGGGAGAACGTTCGTGGAAGATGACACAAGGCAAGGGAGCCCTTCAACCTCCCGGAAAAAAACAACGTGGCTCGTATCAGGGAAATCGTGCAGCAAGACCGCACCATTACAGTCCGCATGCTATCATGCTCTCAACATTAGTAAGACAACATGCCACAGAATTTTGCGTGAGAACTTGGGGAAACGAAACCTGAATGCCAGACTTGTGCCGCACTCCCTCACGCAGGACCAGAAGGACACGCGGGCATCAGTGAGAGCTGATTTGCTCTACGAGGCAGAGAAGGATGCTGCGTTCGTCGACAGCATCATAGCTGAAGACGAAACATGGTGCTTTCAATACGATCCTCAAACAAAGAGGCAGAGCGCCAAATGGCGATCCACAAGCTATCCGGGGTCGGAAAGGTGTGGCGACAGAAGACCAAAACAAAGACGACGCTAATAGTTTTTTTCGATGCCAGAGGTGTCATACACCACGAGTTTGTCCCACAAGGCAGACGGTGAATCAGGAGTATTATATCCGCGTGCTCAAACACACGCATGATGCACTGCGACGCCGTCGCCCTAACTTATAGGCATCTGGACAATGGAGTCTTCTCCATGATAACGCACAGCTGCACACTGCTCTCAGTGTGACAAAATTTCTCGCCAAGCACAGCATTACTGTACTTCCCCATCCGCCATACTTGCCTAACCTCTCCCCATGCGTTTATTTCCTGTTTCCTCGTGTGAAGAGAGCCCTAAAAGGTCGCTGGATGGGGAGCGTGAAGGCCATTCAAGACGCCACGACAAAGGAGCTGACAGCCGTGCCAAAAGAAGCGCTTTCCAACTGTTCCCAAGACCTCAAGGAGCGTGGGAAGCTGAGTATAGACTGTAAAGGAGACTACTTCGAAGGGGTGCTGCAATAATGATTTCAATGTTAAACACATTTTTTTAATAGACTCAGTCTCTGAACTTTACGGACAAAGGTTGTAGAAATACCATCTGCCTCCACAAACAATTAAAAGAGGGAAACAAACCAATAAAAATCCACTGTACACATGATATTTATAGCATTTGCTGAATCCAATGACGTCTAGCTTATAGATGGACTTGAGAAACTTGTCCAGGTAACTTCATGGCTTCTGTGGCTCATCAGGAATTCCTTCCAGGCCCTGAAAGCAAACAATGTTCATACATTTACTAATTCAAGAAAAGACAGAAAAGTTAACGTAAAAAAAAGTAAAAAATTCACAAAGTAGCAATTTTCAAAGGGCTTGTAAGAGAGCTTACGTGCTGAAAACACATTGTAAATGCTTCTCTATCTTCAAACTACAACAAAGCTAGTAGTAACATCTCGCAAACAAATGCCTGAAGAAATGCTTTATTGCATATGAAACTTGGGCAATTATACATGTCAAGACTAATTCCTGAACACAGACCTGTGTCACTGTCATGAAAACTATAATGCTTTTTGCCACCATTTGATCTACTGATGAAGTACACACATTTTATTCTTGTCTTTCTGTAAAACCTAATTTCAATAATTCTAAACTCCTTGAGCATGCTTCCTAAAAGTTGGGAGTAAACCTTGCTTGCACCTGAGAAGATGCCTTCGACATAACATATTTTTAATGTATTGAACACTGAACCAGTGGATATTTAGAATTTATTCCAGAATGAAGTTTCCGGTTAATTGGAAATGGTTTTAATCCATTTTTGATTTTTGATGCCTGTTAACCACCGTGTGGCTTCATCATGGGATCTATTCAAAAAACACCTGTGGAAGAGAGTGGCCAGAAGGCAGGTATTGACCTGCCACAGTAGCATCGCTGTACCAAGCACTGTCCATGCTAACAAGGCTATGTTCCAATATTCTAGTGCATTTTAAACGGCTGCTGTGATGCTCACAGAATCTTTTCCCAATGTACATGTAGAGGCAGACAGGTATAGCACAGATGCATAGCGACAGTAAGGTAATGTACGCAAGGAAATAACTCTACAGTGAACTAGTCAAAACAAATGTCCGATTAAGAAAAGGCTTTCCATATGAAAGCACCCATTTATAGCATGTTTACAGAAACAAATGATCTTATGTCTTGCGTCGCATTAAGCTATGTGCTAATGGTTATTTTTGCTGGCAAAAACAATCCGGAGAAACAAAATAATAGAGTATATTTTCAAAAACCCTATTTGTACCCAATTCCAATCCCCGTAGTACCACCCTCTTTTTACCCCTGAATTCTGAACAAATAATCTGGGTGGAGATTGACGTGTTTGTGAGGTCGAGGGAGTAAGCAAGTGGTCAAGGGAAGGAAGCAGGTGCCATGCAATGAAGCCTTGGAAGTGCATGCAGTGGGGAAAGGCCATGACGTCCGGAATATGCAGGTGCAACCAGTGACACCATACCCACAGGGTACTGTAGAGTTCCCAGCTGGACAGAATGGCTTGAGGATGGTGGGGAAGTTGCATAGTCTCCAGGAAGTTGGCAGCTGCATTAGCAGAACCTAGTGGCGGTTGGTACAGTCAGATGGCCAACATGGATATCCATGGCGCCAATGATGTTCTCGTGAGGGTGCAGACAAACAGTACACTCCATTTGGTGAGGCGTTTGAGAGAAAGGTGTGTTGAGAGTCTCGTAAGAGGATGCGCCAACCATGGAGAGAGAAGGTGGCAACATATGAATGTTGGGGTGTCGCAGGAAGATGACGTCGTGGTAAAGCAGACTATCAGCGCGTCACTCGAGTGCATAATGGCGTCGGCAGAAGCGAGGACCATGATGAGCGCAGAGGTGAGCTCGGCAGGAACCATAGTGTCAGCCTGTTTCTCAGCAGCAGAAGGAACCACAGGCGTGGGACACCAACCAGAACGGTGTAAAGGCTGGTGCTGCAGTACGGACGGTGAGTAGGTGCTGAGATGAGAAGCGAGGTGGGGATGTCAGTTGAAGTGGCGGCTTGAGTCACAGGTGCAATGCACTCCGTTGCAATTGCACAAAATGAAGGCACGCTGAAATGCCCACAAAAGGCGGCTTTTGTCATGTCAAAGATAATTTCATATGGCGACAGCAAGTTGGGCTGATCATAGCTCACTGAGCAGGCTCCACCTGACCAGCAGGAAGCACTAGGCGTGGGAACCAATGCCGTCGACATAAAGCAGACTCGGCCTGCGTAACCCAAGCTGCCGGGGATTGACGGTGGAAAGGCAGGAGGCGCAACTTAATGGGATTGGTGATGATGGGCAGGCGCCACTCGTTCGGTGGTAGGGCCATGGCCCATAGGCGGTGTAGTCGAACAGCTGGGACGGCAGGTGTCGATGCTGGGACTCAGTGGCGGGCAGCGGAAGCTCCGAATGGCTAGCTGCAGGTGCCCAGGGGCTGTCCGTAGTCACCAATAATGTGGTGCCAGTGACCACATTTATGTGCACATTGCGAGGCCCCTCGCTGACACCGGTAGCCTGGAGTGCTCTACCATGTGCACGCTTTCCACTGCCTCTTGCTTCAGTGACAACAAAAGCTTGAAGAACAGATGTCCTTGTCGCTGGGGGACAGTGGATGGCAGCTATGAATGTAGGAAGAGCTTTCTTGCACTGACCTGAGTTGTATCTGACTACAGATCACATGCTGATGAATCCCTGACTAATAGCTAGCTGCTCTAAACAGCCTGCAATCATACTCCAAATTAAAATTAACATTAAAGTCCTTTAACATGTACCAAAATATTAGTGCATGAATATTTTTCCATTCTACCTCCATCAAAATGCAGCTGCTGCAGACAGGATCAAACTCACATTGCAATCAGGATGGTTTGGTTTGGTTTATGGGGGTTTAACGTCCCAAAGCAACTCAGGCTTCCAAAAGCAAAAGACATGCTAGCACACATAATTCGCATTCGGCTAAGTAAGCTACATCGGCTGTCATTTTGTTTTTTCTCTTTTCTAGCTTATAACAGCTCCGTTTTTGGTTAACAGTGGCCTCCTTGTGATTAGAACACGGCACCCTATCCACGCATACCAACCTCTATTTGTCGTCAGTGTCCCTTTAATGTACAGTGACATCACCAGAACTGTGTGAGCGCTGCATCCAAAACCAGTGACAGCACAACAGTCTCCCTTTGCTTCAGAACCGATATATACATTTCAAAATGCATTTTATCAGAATACATAATTTGGATTTTGAGTGTACATGCTTTTAGTTTGAAAAGGTGGTTTACACTGCTGCTGTGACACCCTTGTTTTCAATATCAAGGGTAAATGCGTGCATTGGTGCAAGTGTATTTTTTATACCAATTAAGTGCTAAAATCACTTTTATTTTGTCTAGGTTGTTTCCAATTCTCAAGCAATGGTCTGTTTTCCTTTTGCTGTTGACATTTTTCCACAGTACAAGCAATATCACAAGAGCTTTCTTGACGATCAAAATAACCAGGTGCACATCAGAATTGGAGCCATGCAAGAGGAGGGAAAACAACTATTGCGGTGATGACATTTAGGAGAGCACATTTTTTTGCTCCTTGAGCCATGCAAGCATGTTACACAAAGGTGTAAACTACATGTCATACTTGTCTAATGTAAATATAACAGGATGCATGTAGTGCGTGTGGCTTAAATACACATAAAAGAAACTGGCTACCACTGCAAAGCCTTTGGTACTGTGGCTTGCTGGATAAATGAATAAAGGCTAACTTGATGCTGCCACTACATTCGAACCCAGGTATATCAAATTTGTACAGGATCATGAAATTGTTCGATATAGTGATAACTTGACATATAAGAAAATAGAAATAGAAAAGCTTTTGTGTAACCTAGAAGCAAGAAAACATTGCACCCATGCTTGACGAGTCCTTCCAACGGCGTGCTGCCCGCTAGTGTGCAGGCAGAGCAATGCTCACTAGGGGTTTCTACACCTGACCTGCTTTGCATCGAATCTGCAGCGGAAGATGGTTTGGAACTAGCCACGGCCTATAATATGTTTGATTCTGTTACCAGTAAACTATTAATACAACAATCTCACTGAAAGTAAGGTACGGTTGGTTTCAGCAATGACTTCGGCAGCGAAGTGTGTTAGATGAAGGCTGCCGCAAGGGCTTGGTTAGGTTGGCTTCTCTGCATGACAGCGATGTGGCGTGAAAATTGAGTACAACAGACCACAGGTCACCCTCAAATACTCCTCACGTTCACCTTGTCATGTGGTTTCACAGTGCTAGCACTGCCAGCAGCTGCCCAAGACTGTGCACTCGATTCATCTCCGCATGTGAAAAGGGTTCGAAGAGCGAAGCAGAACTTAAGGGGCACAGTGCACAGTTCGGTATAGTATTAAATGTTCCGCTAACAATATATGTGAACAATAGTGCTACACTTTTGCATGGGATTTTCAAGGGATGTTCTCACTGTTTGATATAAACAACATTTGAATATATCTGGGCTTGAATGTACTGTGGGGGGCAACTTCTTTCCACCCGCCTCTCCTTCTATTGACAAATTTTCATTTCATTCTAGGCTTGCAAAAATGCACATCAATTTTTTTCACAATTACTCCACAGCTGGTGCCTGAACCTTGCTCTATAAGCAACATGGCTGTTTGACGAGTCTCCCCCTTGTTCTCATGTTCCATTCATGGCAAGAAAAGCACACTGCCACCAAGCCTGAAAAGCTGCCTTCTCTGAATCATCACATACATTTTTATAAAAAATGCCAAGGAAAGTAATGGGCACCGAACTTTGAGGTCTGGCGTTTGAGCAGCACATACACAGATATTCTGACAGAGCAACTACTTTCATAAAAAAAAGGAAAAAAATAGTGAACCTACAGCATGGAAAAGGAGAATCTAGGCGCAGAGGCAATTTTTTTCACTGCGGCCTGCAGAAGTCACCTATCCAAGTTCTAGTTGCCATGACGTACTTAATACCTTGGAGTCGTGACACACAAAACAGGACTGATATCCCCCCCCCCCCCCCCCCCGCAAAAAAAAAATGAGAAAAAAAGAAACAAGGAACTTACAATGGTCTTGTAAGGAGTTCCAGTCAGCCTCTCGTCCCGCATTGCATCATTCAAAGTTTCACGCCTGGAAAGGGTTCGCCTGTAAGGCTGCAAATCGACATGAAGTGCAGTTCATCTGATTAGTAAGTGCTGTGGGTAGCTCTCATGAATGCCAAACTATGAACAATCAGAAATGGTCACAAAAAGCTGCAAACAGCCTTTTAGTTCAGTAGCCCCGAGCTCAATTCGCACAAGTGGATTGGCAAGCATGAAAAAGTGGAGAAAGACAATGTCGACAATAAATGCCATGAACCTCTAAGGTCTCTCTCGCCAGCTGCCAAGTTGCAGTATAACAATCCATGCATGCATATTTGTGGCATATTTAACATTACAGCTACAGTTGTGCAGGAGACCATTTTCAGCAATAAGTGCTGTAAAAGGCTATAAAGGGGGCTGCTTTCTGAATTGTTAATGCGAAAGCATTAAATGACTCATTGACATGAAAACCTGGCACCGCCCAAGAAGTGGCGGTGTTACAAAACTTACGACTGCTTGAAGTGATGTGACGTCATCAAAAGCGGGAAAATACGAAATGGGAACCAATAATATTCAGCACTCTCACTTAGCACTGATGTTTGTACTTAGTATCAACTATAAAGGAATAGAATAGAATCAGAATAGAACTGCAATCCTTTCACATCAGTCGCACGAGTTCCTTAAGTGCCTCCCATGTAATTTTTTTATGCTGTAGCACATGAGAGCTGAAAACTCCTGCATCACTTATCTCTTATTCAGCAAACATGCGACTTAATTAAATGCTACATCCCTTCCTTACTGGTTCCAAGTTGTGTCTTCCTTCGTTAGTCTCGCTATTCCTGAAATTGAGCCCGATTGCCTGTCAGCCTGCCTGCTTCCTTCCTCCTTTTGCACAACTGTCACCCGTCAGTGTATTGCGCATTCCCTTCCCTCATGCCTCTATCAACATCTTCACAGAGCATATCAACTATCTTGGCATCCTGGTCAAACATTTGTGCCTTCAATTCGTACTTCTATTAATCTTATTACTATCATTATTAACTTCTTGCTAACACTAAAGAATTAATCAGTCTTCTTTTTCTTCATGGATTAAAAGTTTTTGATGTTTTCTCCTAGTAGATATATCATGGTAGTGCTTCACATGCTTGCTTTGCAGCAGTGTATCAAGCTCATTCTAATCTTGCTAAGCGCTGTAACATACCATTTAGTGCTAGGCACCTCTTCAAGCAATGAACCTCGGCCAGACTCGCCTATGATTCTAGTACAAAACATTGCCAGATTGTTTATAGTGGCGGCTTATTCAGCCCTGGATTCCGAGAACCCTACACTGCGTTACAAGTCCAACTGCTTGCTGCATTGGCCAGTTGCTCCTCAGTCCTGCGGAACTCAGGGTCCAGCTTTAACTGAGATTCACGTGGTAGTGGTTCAGCACTACACCAGGTTGGCCGAAGCCAGCTCTGTTGATGGAGTGCTTTCTGATATTACTTACTGAACCCTTCTTGTGCACACTGCCAAACAAACATTTTACCCTGTACAAATGCAGGGCACGCTGGTAGCAGGCCATACAGTAAAAAGCTGTTCGTAGGAAGACGGGTGGCTGATCTCAACGTGAGCGCGCTCTACTCCTGCTTTTTGCATTTGGCACCCTACGATACGCCCGCCGCGGTGGCTCAGTGGTTAGGGCGCTCGGCTACTGATCCGGAGTTCCCGAATTCGAAGCCGACCGCGGCGGCTGCGTTTCGATGGAGGTGTGCTGTGCGATGTCAGTGCACGTTAAAGATACACAGGTGGTCGAAATTAACCCGGAGCCCTCCACTACGGCATCTCTTTCCTCCTTTCTTCTTTCACTCCCTCCTTTATTCTTTCCCTTACAGCGCGGTTCAGGTGTCCGCCGAGATGTGAGACAGATACTGTGCCATTTCCTTTCCTAAAAAACCAAAAACCTTATGATACCTCACAGTATGCTCTAACGCTAAAAGACACATGGAGTGAACTAACTTTTCCTTTTGTGCTTGGAGCGTGAAAATGTTAAGTCGAAATCTTACCATCTGCGCATTCTTCGAGCAAGTTTATTTCTGAGTGCACAGTGGTGACAAAATAATGCTGCCGACAGGAAGGCTGGTTGGAGACCACAGTCAGTTCGCACGCCTATTACAACAGACTACAACGCACAGAAACCCCGCAACAAGTCATCAACGGGCGGTACACATGACGTAGGACGTCGTCGCGAGCGATCGGCTTTTCTAGCTGACAGTTGCATTCTCAAAGTGTAGTTGGCTCCAGCAAAATTTCTGCTGACTACGCTTGGCGGTGAAAACACTGGTTACTTTAGTTCTTTGCACGAACCCTGGCAGGAATGAACAGTGACAAAATCTGAATCGTTCATGGGGCAGTAGCAACGTATATCCATATCCATGCAGTATATCCATGCAGTTCCCAAAGGTCACCAGTACACTAACCTTGCCGTCGAAAAGCCAACATAAAGGCCTATCAATCAGAGAGGGCACCGTCAAACAGCCAGCAATGATTGCTGCAGTGGGCAGTATTTCGTACCACATATTTACAAAGGAAGCGAAACGAAATTAGCCAACGATGTGCAACGAAAACGCTCAGTAGCCGGCAGGGGACACCTATGTAAAGTTGGGGGAGACGACGTTAGCGATTCAACGACCCCACGCGGTTGCCTCTAGCCCTGCAAAAATTGTTGTCATGCGCTTAAAACTTGTACATACATAAACCACAATTAAAAAAAAAGGTAAGTGTAAGGAAGTACCAATAATTGATAAAGTTGTTTAACGAAATTTCGCAAGAAAATAAATGTGGACATATGCTTCTTTTTAGGCAGTTTCGGTTTCAATCATGCTGCGACGATAGTTACATTTTGAAGATTTGTTCCGTTTTGTTTTTAAAATAGCTCTCATGACGTCCCAATCATAACAGGTCAGAACAACACGCAACTGCTGGCGAGCGCACTGTTATTTCAGGGCAGCGAAGGAAGCAGTGTACAAAGCACTGCAGCCGACACGAGTTCATCGTATCGCTTTTCAAACCCGACTTGGCTGAAAGAATGCAGTGCGGCGGGTGAGTGCGCGAGTTCCATTGAATCGCGTGGTGTCTGCTTCTCAGAATCGTCAAGGGAGTTCGGGTTTCTGGTGCTCGTTTGCGTGCTATCGTTCGGTGTCTGCAGTTCTAGAAGTGACGTGGACTGTTCACATCAATCAGGTAATTCGACGCTACTTGCGAGAACCCAACAGGCCAGAGTGATGGGAAACGGGGAAAACAACAGCTGGCCTGTGTGTGTGCATTGTTCGCTGCGGACATTGTTTGCGCCCGTAGATCCTTTGTGGACCCCTTTTTTGTTTAGTTTGATTATGAATATGCAGGCAGATGTGAAGGCTGCTTGCGGAGAGCTGACCGCGCTTGCGGTCTGTCATCTGACTGCGCTGATAGCGCGTGACGGGGTTTGAAGCGCGCAACTGTTTCATTCAATCGCAGGCCCCTGAACGGAGCAGAGATGCGAAGCGCCTGCCGTAAAGAAGCGGCTAACGCCGCGATTGCTATCAAGGATCCTGTAAAGGAAGCATTGATCAGCGAGTCGAGTAGTTGCGGAAGATCGCCTGTCGTCGATTTCTTTACTTCGGTCTGGGAGCGGCAACCGGTAAGTATGTAGTGCACTCGACGTCACTAGCTGTAAAACATGCCGACGAAATGAAGCGCTGTTCATGCAGCTTTTATACATTTTCTTTGTGGCCTTAGTGTATATATTGGGCTGGTTGGAACCACATTTTTACGAGAGCTGCACTGCCTACAGGAACGGCTTTGCGCTTAATCGTTATTTGTCTTCGATCGTTAAGTGTGTCTGTGTCAATCCAAGCTGCGCAACTCTCATATTTTGTTAGTTTTCTGCATACCATTCGTTCCTTTCAGTTTCTTCACTGAAAAACGCGAATGCGCATGGATGTTAGAGAAAAGTTGACAAATACAGGAGTAGTATGTTTAATTAGATTTGTGAGCAACCAATTAAAGCGTTGTCATCGCTGTTTGTGGTATTGATTTCACTTAACCTTATTATAACCGATTGCTTATGTGTCCTGTTTCGTTTTGACCGGTTGAATATACATGCTGTAACTTATGAGTGATCTTGTTCTCACTTTTCTACTTAGAGAATGGACTATGACATCAATGTCATAAAAGAAGGATACTCGCTTCTTAGTAAGGATGGCCGCACCATGGTTGCAAATGGAACATCTACCCTAGTTCGCGGCCCTGGCTTCAACATTATCGTCGATACCTTGTCTGCCTGGGACAGGGACTTCCTGGTAGAAAGTAAGTTCATTCTTTGGTATAGTAACAGTAGGCATGATTTCAATGCATTAAATAAAAATTTAAAGTTGTTTCTACCTTCAGTTTTATATGCCATGGAGCCAGGTCAAACTAAAGGACTTGTTTCATTATCGTCATAGATGTCATGTTGAACCAGGAACATAGCAAAAGGCTACATGCTTGTCTAATCAGTTTGTTTTACCAGCATGACCATGGTAGATAAAAATACATAACATGCCAGTGAGGTGTCTGTGATGCATGTGCAATGCATCTACTGTGTGCGTATGGAGAAAAATTTTGTCTTTCATTTATCCATAGATGGCAATGTTACTCTTGTATGGTATTGGCTCTCAGAATGGCAATTTTTTTCTTAAATAAATAACATGGTATCAACATTAATGTGGTCTTTAGTAAAAAGCATGCAGTTTCCTGTGTTGTGGCTGCATTAATGTGTTTTTGATGTTTGGAGGGCTCACATGTGTATCGCGAGTTCAAGGATCACAGAAATAGTATTGAATAACACAATTTTATACTGTAAATGATATATGTTCCTCATAACTGGCTCTTTGTGCAGTCACTGCCTGCTTATGACAGTCTCAGCTTACTTTGTCAGCATTTTACATCTTGAAGGTTGCCATTTCATGTGTTCCACAGTGAACACTTGTTGTTTTTCCAAGTTTGCTTTGTCATTGCTGCTGACAGTAACTGAAAACTTGGTGACATCATAAGGTTGCACAACTACCGATCAGCTTGCATGCACATATTGACTGCATAGCATTGCCCAATACTTGTGGACCAATAATGGTAGGTGTGATCTAGCGATTAATGAATATAGAAAGCTAGTGCACATTCATGAAGACAAGTAACACTAGGGAAAGATGAGACACAATCAGAAACACGCAAGATGGGTACAAACTCGCTACCGAATGGCGAGTTAGCACCTGTCATGTGTGCTTTTGTTTGTCTGTCTTTTTCTTGTGCTACTTTGCATCATAAGCTAGCCAGCCATATCACAGTGTATCTGAATGTGCGTGTTCATTTGCATGATGCGCTTGATGCAGCTTGTTGCTGTCACTTTTTTGCAGAGTAGGGCAAAGAGTAGGTGTTCTTGTAACACTATTATATCACATACTTGCTTATTCCATGGTTAAGAGCAGGATTACATATTTGAGAAGCCTGATAAAACATGTAATCTCTGAGCAGTTGCTAAGAAAGCACAAAGAGAATGCAGAGTGTAGCTGGTCCTTTGAGGCCTGTGCTGCATAGGATGCTCATACCACTTGATGCCACACATAGGCCACAGCTTGGATACATGCACATAATGGTTCAGCATGAACAGTGGGGAGCATCCTTACCAGTGCTAGTTCAGTTCAGTTCAGTTCAGTTTTATTCCTTAAAGGCCCCCATTTCAGGGGGTGTTACATAAGGGGTGGGATTACATTTGTAGTGAGGAAAACAAACAGCGATGGTAATTTAACATTGAAGGTGATCTGTTACGCTTTCTTGAAAAGCAGATGTTGAAGCGATGGCGACGATGTCATGGGGTAGGCCGTTCCAGTCCGTGGCTGCTCGAAGAAATAACGAAGCTGAAAATGTAGTAGTGCGTGATAGTGGGCGGGCAACTTGAAGGGGATGACTGGTGCGGTGAGATATGCGTGATGCGGCGGCGATATACGGTGCTTGATTGAGAGAAGAATAAAAGAATTTGTGATAAAGGGTGAGGCTAGCAATGCGACGACGAAAAGAGAGGGGTGGCAGTCCGGATGTAGCTTTCAAGGATGAGACACTGACGTCATATGAGTATGAGGAATGAATGAATACTAGTGCATACTAGCAAGAATAATGTTAATAAAATGTATGTTTTTAAAACTGCTTGGTGATGTAGATTTTACTTTACTTTTGCCATTTTTAATCCACAAATGGTGTACGTAGTAAAACTGAATATCATTTGTTGATCTTTAATGAAGCACTTTTGTTTCTTGTGGAGTATCTTTATTTTGTCTTGGGAACCAGGTGGAAGCAAGTGGCCAGACATAGTTCAGAAATTACAATTTAAAATAATTAAGCAAACAGACAAGCGTGTAGTGTAGCGTCAGCCTCCAAGGTTATTTGCTATATATGTCCTCCTTTGAACTTATAGAAGGAACATGAAGCATTTATAGAACCTGTGTAAACATTAATCCACTCTCACAGCTAGCGATGTGGCAGCCACTTCTGCTGAAGCTAGTACTTTTTGGCGTCCGAATTCTGCAGGCTCTTCTTACAAAGGAGCTTTGCAGTGATAAACTCAGTGGTAAAAAGTTTAAATTGTTTGGAAAGGTTAGTGGTCAGACCTCTGTACATTTTAGATTTGCCTCTATTTGCTTGATAGTATTTAAACAGTATGTAACTAATGTAATAAGGAACGTCTTGCAAAGCACGGCGTCGCAAACAACCAGCGGTACAGTCCAGGCACAGACCAGCGGAAGCGGTCAGTCCAGAGCACGCACTATGGACGGAGTGTTTGGCGCTCGTGGCCAGCATGTCGCTGAGGGTGCGGTTAAAACGCTCAGCCATGCCGTTTGTCTGGGGATGGTAGGCGGAGCTGGTGCGGTGAATGATGTTGCATTCCTGAAGGAGAGCTTCTACAACTTCAGAGAGGAAGGCCGGACCTCTATCACTGAGCAGCTCTTTGAGCGCACCATGGCGAAGAATGATGCGATGGAGAATGAAGGATGCAATGTCGTGGGCTGTAGCGGATGGCAAAGGCGACGTTTCAGTGTAGCGTGTAAGATGGTCGATGGAAACGATGATCCAGCGGTTCCCGGTTGATATGTTGAGAAGAGGGCCGTAGAGGTTGATGCCGACATGCTCGAAGGGCTGCACTGGGCAAGGCAGCGGCTGCATAGGAGCGGCGGGTCGGCGAGGTGGATGTTTTCGTCGCTGGCATGCGGTGCAGGACTGAACGAACTGGCGGACATAGCGGGCCATCCCACGCCAGTAGTACCACTGTCGTAGATGGGTGAAGGTCTTCAAGAATCTGTCATGGGCACACTGGGGATCATCGTGGTAGGAAGAGCAAATGAATGGGTGCAGATGTGTCTGAATGACAAGAAGCCACTTGCGACCATCCGGAAGGTAGTTGAGGCGGCAAAGAAGCTCGTCTCGGATGGCGAAATGGTGGGACTGACGACGGAGAGCACGGGAAGGAGGTCGAGACGATTGGCCAGATAAGAAATCTAAGAGGCGAGTGATCCAGGGGTCTTTGCATTGCTCGGAAGCCATATCAGCAGACTCAAACGTCAAAAGAAGGCAGGGCGGATATACAAGGCACTGCCTCAGATGGTACAGGGGAACGTGAGAGGGCATCAGCATTGGCATGTTTGTGGCCGGAGCGATAGATAACGCAAATGTCGTACCCATGGAGTCGCAGAGCCCAGCGCGCCAGTCGCCCAGAGGGATTTTTCAAAGAGGACAACGAGAAGAGGCCATGGTGATCGCTGACAACGTGAAAAGGGCGCCCGTACAGGTAGGGGCTAAATTTGACGATCGCCCAAAGGATGGCTAAACACTCCTTCTCTGTGACAGAATAGTTGGCTTCAGCTTTTTTGAGTGTCCGGCTAGCGTAGGCGACAATGTATTTGCCAAAGCCTTGCTTGCGCTGAGCAAGTTCTGCACCAAGGCTGACAAAGCTGGCATCGGTGTGGAGTTCCGTCGGAGAAAGAGGGTCGAAGTGACGCAGAATAGATGGAGTGGTCAGGAGGCAACGGAGTGTCGTAAATGCTTCATCATAGGCTGGCGACCAGGCCGAAAGGTCGTGGCTGGAAAGGAGCTTGATCAGGGGGTCGATGATAGTGGCGAAATTGTGCACAAAGCGGCGGAAGTAGGAGCAGAGGCCGACGAAGCAGTGGAGGTCTTTTACAGAAGTGGGCTTCGGGAATTCGGCCACAGCTCGCAACTTGGCCGGGTCCGGGAGAATGTCATCCTTCGACACGACATGTCTGAGAATAGTGAGCTGCCGAGCTCCGAAGCGCCACCTTTTCAAATTGAGTTGGAAGGCAGCGTCAGCCAGGCAGTGAAGAACAGTCTCAAGGCGCTGGAGGTGAGACGAAAAGTCCGGGGAAAAGATCACAGCGTCGTCCAGGTAACAAAGGCTTGTGTGCCATTTGAGCCCTCACAGTATGTTGTCCATCATGCGCTCGAATGTGGCGGGTGCATTGCAGAGGCCGAAGGGCATGACATTAAATTCATAGAGCCCGTCGGGTGTGACGAATGCAGTTTTTGGGCGATTGGCCTCCGCCATCGGCACCTGCCAGTAACCGGAGCGCAAGTCCAATGAAGAAAAGAACTCGGCGCCCTGCAGGCAGTCAAGGGCATCGTCGATACGGAGGAGAGGGTAAACGTCCTTGCGTGTAATCTTGTTCAGACGACGGTAGTCTACGCAAAACCGGATGGAACCGTCTTTTTTCTTGACCAGGACCACTGGCGGTGCCCACGGGCTGTGTGACGGCTGTATCACGTGGTGCTTGAGCATGTTGGTCACCTGCTCGTCAGTGAGGCAGCTCTCAGCGGCTGACACGCGGCATGGACGTTGGCGCAAAGGGGCATTGGTTCCAGTGTCAATACAGTGGGTAACGGTGGTGGTGCGGCCTAAGGAAGGTTGCTGGTAGTCAAACTAAGCTTGAAAATGGTGCAGAACGGCGACAAGCTGGTCTCGTTGGGTAGACGTCAGGGCGGTGTCGACAGAACGGTGAAAAATACCGACAGAAGACTGTTTGGTGGTGGGAACAGGCGTAATGGCGCTGACGTGAAGGCCGGCCGTGCTATCGACGAGGGGGTATGATGAGGCGGGATCGAGAAAGGCAACAATACCAAGCGATTGGCCACGGAGTAAAGTGGTAGGGCAGGAGAACGGGTTGGCCACATAAATAGCGCTGGAGCCACGAACAATTGTCAGCACGGCATGAGGCAGCAAAACAGACTTCTGGTGAGCGCATCGCAAAGAGGGAGTATAAGTGACAGTTGCATCTGAGAGGGCAGCACAAGAAAGAGGCACCACCACTGAAGAGAAAGGTGGAACGTCTGTGTCCTCTGAGATGACCACAGTAGCGGCAGCAGCACCGGGTACGTCCAAGGGAGCGCCACTGTGTGGCAACAGGTCAAACTGAGCACGGGCGCAGTCAATAACGGCGTGACGTGAGGAGAGGAAGTCCCAACCAAGGATAACGTCGTGAGAGGAGCGGGCGAGGACGATGAACTCGACTGTTTAAGGAACGTTCTCGATGATCAGGCGGGCGGTGCAGACAGCTAACAGTCGAATGTCCTGAGGGCTGGCGGTGCGGAGAGGAACGGCAGGAAGGGGCTTCGCCACTTTTTTGAGTCTGCTACAGAGGGTGTGACTCAGAACGGAAACGGCTGCGCCAGTGTCAGCAAGTGCTTCGACGGTGACTCCCTCAATGAACATGGTAATAACATTGGCAGGCCCAGAAGCAGGTCTTGAGTGAGTCGCTGGTGACGCAGTTCTTGCCTCTGGAACTGCGGCTGTTAGTTTTTCATGCGGACGGCGTGTTGGGGGCGGAGCATCGGAGAACGGGAACGGCGGCCAGGAGACGGCGAGTGGTGGGAGCGGGGATGGTAACTAGGAGAAGAAGAATCCGGAGGTGGCTCGTCTGACGCAGGCAAAGACGACGGCGGAAGGTCGTACGTCGGCTCACGCCTATAATCGTAGGGACAGTGGTCACGACTGCGACACAAATGAGCCACGTGACCAGCGACACCACAGGCGTAGCAAATAGGGCGGTTGTCTTGTGTGCGCCAGGGGTTGAGTGGCTGCGGCTGTGATCGGGGGCGAGCAACCGGACGGTAAGGTGGGGTTGCAGGTCGCTGGGGTTCTAACTGCCAGGTAGGTGGCCTGTAGACAGGGGTAGCAGGTGAGGGCCGCGACCGCACTACGGCATCGGCGTACGTCAGAGGTGCCGTGATAAGGGGTGGCTGAGGAGGAGGTGGCAGGACTTCAGCGACCTGCTCCTCTGTAACATGCTGTAAGCTAACACGCTGTAGGTAACTCGCGCAGGCGTAGGCGGGCAGGTAGACAAAGATAGCTGGCGTGCAACTTCCTCACGTACAAACTGCTGGATGCACTGGAGGAGCAACTGTTGGTCCAGAGCGCCGTACCCTGGGAGAGCCAAGCTGGAAAGTGTGGCCTCCTGAAAGCCTGCACGCCAGGTAGAAAGGCGCTGTTTGTGCAGCTCATCGAAGCTTTGGCAGTAGCTGATGACACCGGAGACAGTCTGGGGATTTTTGGCAACGAGCATCTGGAAGGCATCATCCTCAGTGCCTTTCAAAATATGTCTGATCTTGTCGGCCTCGCTCATAGAAGGGTTGACACGCTTGCAGAGATTGACAACATCTTCTATGTAACTGGTGAAGTTTTCACCGATTTGCTGGGCCCAACTTTGCAAGCGTTGCTCGGCGCGAAGCTTTCGCACTGCGGGACGACCAAAGACCTCTGTCAGACTGGTTTTTAGAGCTGCCCAGCTTGAGATGTCAGCCTCATGGTTTCGAAACCAGCGATTGGTTTCATCACAACCTGCTCACTGGATAGTGAGCAAACTGCGCACCGCGGCAGTCGGCAGTTAATTTAATGATTGGTCGCTCGGGAAGAGCAACCTGGGTCGCACAAGGCCCAGCGCTGGAAGCATTCATCATTGCAGGGCAGTGGCGCATCGCTTAAACGCTGCACCACTGCGCCGGGAGGGGTATGAAGACTCCCAGGGATCCATGAATGTAGGGTAGAGAATGACCTTTTGCATGTATGGGAATTAGCCTATTACACTATCGTGTCATATCCTTAGGGCGGAATTTAGGTGTCCCCTCCAATTTTTTTGTTGCACATTTTCTTCTTCCAAATGATGCTTTAGGCATTAGGATACATGGGTCACCACATAGTATTTGTCTACAGCAGTTACATAATTTCTTGATGCTGTTTCGGTTTCATTGATTTAACAGTGATTGTGGTGTGTTGGGAGTTTTTAGGTCATGTGACATACGAAAAATTGCAGTATAAATACTGATACTTAGTTTTAAATCACTACGACACTTAGGCCAACCTGCTTCAAGAGCTGGAATGACAACTAAGTGACATATCAGTGGTTATATTTCAGTTATTTTCATGCCTCACATGTCCTAAACGATAACCATCACTCAGTTGATGAAACGGAAACAACATGGTGAAGAAATTCAATTATACATTATTTAACAGTCATAGGCAAATGCCACATGGTGAACCATGTATGCTAATGTCTAACCCATCATTTGAAAGAAGAAATCGCACAACTAAATTAGGCGTCTGTGGTTCTTAAAGCTATTTCACTTTGGCAAATCCCCCCAAATGCCTGACTAATGTTGTTCCTACCTTGATTTGTTGGTCATTTCTGGCCCTCCTTGTATCACCTAGCTGACCTGATTAGCTTAGTTGCTAGTGCAACTATTCCAAACAGGCTTTGTTTCTAGCCCCGAATTAAGACAAATTTTGATGCAACTGCTAAGATTCTGAGAAACTGGTGTAGCTTTCTTGTGTAGCTCTATGGCTGCAGTCAGATGGATGCTTATGAGTAATTACTACCTTGGCGAAGTTTTTTCGGTGGAGTGCCTAGTTGCAGTTTAACCAACATCTTGTTTGGCCGCAGAATTACAAAATCGGGTTTCTAAACGCTGCAATTTATTCAGTAAGTGTATGGAAATGTTGCCATGACTTGCTGTTGCGTCTTTAAGTGGTGCTAGCATTTTGTAGAAGGCAGAGATTACACCAGGGATGGGCATTTGCTTCAGATCATTCTGCACAATCCGTGACCTGCACAATCCAGTTGCTTCAAGGCCAGCACATTGCTACCTCATGAATAGCCCGTCTTCTGCTCCAATCTTCTGCAAACTGATTTCCATCTCCGATGAGGAGATAAGCTGTCCTAAGTGAACTTTGAATGCATGTGGAAATATTTGGGCACGTCAGCTGCATACTGGGTTTCTGGTTGTAGTGGTATAACAAATTCCTTCATAAACACTACAGCAATTAGTCAGCATTTGTGGATGATGATCCACTTGGTTTTCCTCACTATTACTAGTTATGCAACAAGTGCCTCTGTTGTATGGACAGGCCTTGACCACATAAAAAAAAAAATGTACTTAGTTTTTTAAATGAATCCTGTAATGTAATGCTATTATTCTCTAATTAAGTTGTTAAATCCTATGAAAATTGATGTCATTGTGCCATGGCAGACCCTTCTTTAACCACGTCTCTGATGCAAGTTGGTTGTTGGCTTGCCTATTTGCAGGTCTCACCAAGCTTGGTGTGTCCTGTGATGAAATCAACTACGTGGTGTGCACTCACGGCCACTCAGACCACATTGGCAACCTGAATCTCTTCCAGAGGGCCACCCACATTATTGGAACCACGGTGTCCAGTGGGGATGTGTACCAGCTGTGTACGTTTGAAAATGTAAGATACTAGTTGAAGTCATTGGAATGACGGCTTATGCGAAATCTGCTGCCATCTAGTGGCTACCACATGTACACCTGGCTCCTGCTGTGTTGAAGGGCTGCCCGGGGAGCAGCTGATTGTAGTAGTGCGAGTTGTGCATCTATCCGAAGCTGTGGAAACCGACAGGGGTGTGTTTGTTAGCTCCTAATGTCCCATTTCATATTGTAAAGCAATCGCAATGCAGTAGGAATGGTAAAACAGCTGGTTGCATGGTGTCTTGTCATGCAGTTGTCTTCATTCGTGACGAAATGGTCGATGCATATAGACAAGCATATGATCTAGCATTTCTTTTGTTTTGGCTGCTCTTGGAGTAGCACTGCTTGATAACCTTTTTGTATGAGATGTTAAGGGCATGTATGAGGGTACTAATATTTGTGAGCATTTTCTTGGCTACACTGGCTACAGCTTGCTACTAAAATACTTGACGTTAAGAATATAATGCTTGCATTATTAACTGCCAAATGAACTTATGCCTACTAGGGTAGAGAATATAATTTGTTTTTTTCTGCTTCAGCGATGTGAAGTAACTGCCACACCTAGTCACATTGAATGCCTTGTTTGAAGCCATTTGAGCTTACCTCTATAAATTTGTTTTGGCTGTCCCTGATTATAATTGCAGCATGGGCACATGTGGGAAGGAAGTTTACGATGACACTGGTCATATGTGTTGATGAAGGAATGCTAAGTTGGTTCTTGGATGCATTAATTTGCACATTTCTTTCAATTAACCTGTTTTTGCAGGATGAATGAATATTCAGAATGTCATTGTGCATAGTCATGTAAGTACTTTAGTATCAAGAGTCGCATTGCTATATGCTGCCTGCTGGTTTTCATGTGTTTGCCTGGGCTCAGCGTGCTTAATGTATTAAATGGGGCATAAGACCACTAGATAAGATTACAAAGCTGCAAGCCTGTGCATACTGCTGTGGTGTATCTTGTGTTTCAGCACAAGTTGGAGGGTCTGATGATGAACTTCTGAATTGTTTTTATGTTAATGTATGCAGTGTATACATTGTAATAACCAGAGAAAAGTTTTGATATTATACAGGAAACTAACATTAAGCGGTTTGACCTGACTTAGTTTTGACAGTCCTTCAGTACATTGAATGTCCTGACCTCCTACTTGGAGGACACATATCCACTATTGCTGCATGGTACTAAACACTTCCTGTGCTAACACAAAATGATTAGCATCAAGCAACAACCAACTGCAAAATGATGAAAAAGTTAAAACAGTGGTACATTCAAGCATGTTTCTACTGTTGCGTTCGAAGCGAGCACAGTGTGCCACAAGGAGTACCAGCAGAATTGGCAGGGAGGACGGCCCTATGTGCCGCCCCTTGCAATAATGCTCACATCTGCTCACAATATCTTGCCATGCCCTTGACAGGATTTGGCTGTTCACCAGAGCAGCTCTTTTTTTCTTCCGTTGTGACAGCATGTACAGCGAACTACCATTCACATTTTGCTTTTCATATATATCAGCTCTAGTAGCTCAGTGAATGTGGTGTTTAGCTGCTGGAAGTGTCCAGGGGTTTCACCCTGGCCATAATGGTCGCGTTTTGATTGAGGTGAAATGAAGAACCTCATGTAGTCAGAATTGTAACATACTCGCACACATGCATGTGCACACACTATTGCTATTGCTTGTTGGACAATTAATGCTAATCAGCTAACATTTAAAGCATATTTATTAATCGTGTCGCAGCACCCTAACTTAGTGAGTCTCAAGTCGAGACACGTGCGCAATCTCATGTCACTATCAACTGTAGCAGTGAGCATGACTGGCAGTTTCTGCCAATGTTGATAAACTGGGTGGTAACGCTTTGTAGTGCTGCCACTTTACATTCGTTGAGTGCTTATCCTCTGAAGTGAGCATGGGTTCATCATTACAGCTAAAACTCGACTCCACAGGCACCTCTAAAATCTCTTAATTTATCATCTAGAGGTATAAAATTACTGCTTTAAATCATAAAATAACAATACAGTAGCCGACAGGTAATTTGGACTCCAATAATTCAGACTTGAAGGATATTTCGGACTTCGGTGAGGCACCGTCAGTCACCCCATAGAAGCGCATACATATTCGCGACGGTTATTTCGGACTTATTCCGAAAGTTCTATTTTTCGGACTAATTTCAGTCGTCTGCGGGCCAAAATCGGCCATCTTATTGGCTTTTCGCCGGCGCAAAAAGCACCATCTTGGATTGAGGTGGATTTATTCTGCAGTTGGATTGGCTTGACATACTTTCGGTACATCATTTTTGCCAGTAGAGGTCCCTGCAATCCCTGACACTTCGAGGTGGCAGTCGGATCGTCATCACCGTCAACTTGCTTTTGTCGCTAACGTTGTCGCGGGCAGTTATCGCTTGTCTCATACGTTGAAAATTGGAAAATTGGTTGTTGGGGGAAGGAAATGGCGCAGTAACCGTCTCACACCTCAGCAGACACCTGACACCGCGCATTAAGGGAAGGAATAAAGGAGGGAGTGAAAGAAGAGAGAGGTGCTGTAGTGTAGGTAGTGGAGGTCTCAGGAATAATTTCGACCACCTGGGGATCTTTAATGTCCACTGACATTGCATAGCACACAGGAGCCTTTGCGTTTTGCCTCCATCGAAACGCGGCCACCGCCGTACTGGGTACATGAAACGCGGCCACCTGGGTACTGCGGATCAATAGCCGAGCTCCCTAACCACTGAGCCACCACGGCGGGTCACATACGTTCGTCATTCGTCGTTTCATCACTGATTTCTCCGACCACGTTGACCGAGTGGAGCTCCGTCTTCACGAAGTTACATCCATTTGCCATTTTGTGATTGTGTCCAGCTGTTCCACTGCTTTGAATGAAAATTGCCTTGTCTTTGCGTGTGTTCGACGAGCAGTGTGGTGCACACTCGGGTTGTGGACAACATGGCCCCGCCTGTGCCGCCGGGTCCGTCAAAGAAGCGTGGGAAGTATTCAGCTAAACACCGTGACCTTGTTGTCTAGCGTGTACAGTGAAAACACAACTTTGGCGCAAATACAGGTACATATTGTCGCCAGCAAGAGACATTTGTCGCAAGGTAAAATCAGTGACTTTTTAAGCCGATTTCATCTCAGTAAAGTGATTTTTTTTGTACTTCACGGATTTTTCGGATTGTTCGATTATTCGGACCATTTTTCGGCTCCCTTCGAGTCCGAAATATCGGTCGGCAGCTGTAGATGACTTTCAATGCAGCAGAAATTGGGAAACAAAAAATGAATTACTTCTTGATTTTTATTAAACTGAGGTTCGTTGTATTGAGGTTGCAGTGTGCAAGGCTAGGTAATGTGCATTTGGCAACGATGGCTACTACTATGTTGATCCTTTGTGGAAAAAGCAGTGGTGGCTTCCACTTTATGAGCCTGGAAGTTAACCTACTGAGAAATAAATGGTGGGTTCTTGCATTCATGGCAGCAACTGAACATGATGGATTTTCATCAGCACCTTGCCTTTGAATGGGTTGGTTGTGGGCATCCTGTAAGCATGGTGCAAGTGGGCCTTTACTGCAAACAGCGCAACAACTGCTGTCACCACAGTGTTGTCAGGCCACACAACTTTCAGCCTGTGCCATTTGAGCAAGAATGTATTGCATTTAGATCTTTTCTGCATTGAGTTGACAGTGGAACTTCAAAATAGAGACTCATTTGCAGTTGTCTTAGTGTAAAGTCCTGCTTTTGTGGTGTAGGGTCTGCTAATGATTGAGTCTTGGCACTCTCTCTGTGATTGAAGCATCCAGGCTCATCAATAGCTAAATAGAACACATTGTCAGTGTCTTCCTTTTTACGGCTTTTAATAAAAAATGACATTTAATTCTGTTGCTAGTGCTGAATGCTGGTTTTTGCTACCTCAGTTTCCACATATATGCATAATGCAAGCTTGTGGAAGAGGAATCTGAAAGTTTGTTGTTTTTCTGAACATTTTCATCCTGAATATAACATCTATGCTTGCAGAGCTCAGGATCGCTAGTGGTGAGCCTGAAAGTTATCCAAAATATTTACTGCCAGTCTTCTTGTGATTTGAAGAATATGCATTGTTTCAGTGTAAATACTTGCAAAAGTTTAGTGATTTAAACAACCTTTAGAGATGTTCCCCAAAGGTTCTTGTTCTATTTTGCTTGCCACGTGTTTTGCAGTTCCAGTACAACTTGCGCTCTTAGGTGCAAATGCATTGCGGCTGTAACAGCTGGCTGTATGGGTCTATTTTCTTTTCCTCTAGAATGAGCCCTATCGGATTGCCACTGATGTCCAGATCATCCCAACACCAGGCCACACCTTGACAGATGTGAGTGTTGTAGTGAAGACTGCAAAGCTTGGCACAGTGGCCATAACAGGTATGTACTGGTCTACTCACCCCGTATGCAAAGGTGTTACACATACAGCATAGACCGCTTATAACGCATACCGTGGGAGTCGGGAAAATCCACATTATAAACGGTACTGCACTGTAACCAAAACATAGCTTTTCCATGCATTCGCATTTTCAGAATGGCCGGCTTACCTTTCAAAGTGCACTTGACAACGCATCAGACGCACAACACTGCAATCACAGGCAACAAACAAGTTTATTTGATCTTTTTGTCGAAGCGTTGTAATTAATGAAAGAACGACGTTATTTTAGTCTGGTGCTGCGACTGAACTGCGTTGCTAATGGCTTCATCTTAAAAAATAGTGAGGCACTTGAGCGCTTGCTCGCTGAGGTTTCTCTGAGCGTAGTAGAGGTGCAGTTTGTTGCAAACCGTCGAGCGCATCTTTGCACAAAACTTCTGCTGCACTTTCACTCACTTCGTCAGGCTCATCCTCGGATAGAGGCTCATCACGACCACGCACCGCTGCCATGATGTCTTCATCTGTGGCGGCTACTTCACACACAATGCCGTCAGGGTCGGTGACGAGCTTATCTTGCGCCGGTCCTTGAAATGCTGAATACAACCGTTCAATGGGTTGAAACCATCATGCCTCAAAATGTTTGCAAGGCACCTGGCCTTGGCTTGCAATATCGAGCCACTCACAGGAATGCCCTGGGCCTGGATCTCACGAAACCGTGCAAACAAAGCGGCGACATCTTCGTACTTCAACACACGAATCCGCTTTCTTTCAAGCAGAGTGGAGTCTTCCTGCAACTGTTGTCACAACTTGTCGCTGTTCTTCCAAACAGTGGGCACAGTAGCATTGGTGACACCGTACTTTTTTGCCACCATAGCCTTTTGCAAACTGCTCTCGACGTGCCTCACAATGCACTGCTTGGTTTCAAGAGCTTGCCGTTTCCTGGCTTTTGGAGGTGCAGACGCCATCGGAACTAAAAACAGCCGAGGCTGGTAGACCTGCTCACGTTGTAAGCTGACTTGCCTACGTTGTCAACGTTTCGCTACATGCGACGACGCATATTGTGCTCATGGGCTCAGGAGTGACAAGACACTGCCGCACACGCGCGTGGTACGAACAGCGCTTGCAGCGTCATGCCATGTGACTGCGGCCACCGCTCCAGCATGCTCGTCTGGCCGTGCCATCACGTGCTTCCCAGTTTTGTCCAATCAGTGTGCCCAACGGAGGTGCATCAGAGAGTGAGAGGAAAAACGCCCGCTTTGGGACTTTCTACTATCCTCTCCTGCCTTCAGCCTTGCGTTGAACCACGCTGACAACACTGCCCCGCCCCGCCTGTTCTCTTGTCAATCTGGGAAGCATGCTGCTCGTGCCCGGTTGTACCCACGGGCCCGCGCCGGTACGCGGGCCCCCAGGCTTTCAAGAAATTGCACTATACATGCTCTTTGGCTACGCACTGCCGCATATTAAGCGGTACGCCAATACATTGAACTCCATGGGAAGCAAAGCACTTGTCACAAACAGCTGCATACAATGTGGTCCCGCATTACAGGCGGTTACGTTATAAATGGTCTGAGCTGCACTGTGATTTAAAATGCAATGGAGCTGCACCTCTGTGAGTGCTGCGTGAAAATGGTGCAGTACCTTTGGTGTTTTGTGACTGAACTGACTGTTATTGTGGTTGCAGTCGCTCTGTGACTGAATTTCAGCATGGTGGTCATCCATTTGTTGTGTTACTAAACGAGGTAAAAGAAGAATCACAGCCATTGATGTAGGGCATGTTACTGGCAACGTGTACAATTTCTGCCTATTAAATAATGAAGCTGATAAAATTGCTCAACTTTATTTTTATGTTTATTACAAATGTAGTGCTTTTCTTCTTCAGTGCACTCCTTTTTCGCACTCATGCACCAATGCAGTCTTTTGTTTTCCATTAATTGGAGGCATGGGGCAGATCAGGTTTTGTCAGCTGCTTCAGTACGTTTGCTGTTTTCTTTTTCAGTGCCTCAGGTGACTGAAAATGTGTTTCTTTAAAGCAAGACTAAGGGTATGATAAGGGTATGATGTGATGGCTTTAGTGGGTTAGTGCCCATACATGCAGAATTGGCAATGGCAGTGCCTGCCATTGCAGTGCAACCCAGGTTGCTCTTTGCGGGCAACCTCTCATGACCATTAAGCTAGAAAAGATCAATAAACTAAATACAAGTGTTGCCACCACCAGTCGATTTTGCAAGCAAGATACCTTTGTCAACACCAGTGTTTTGGGTGAATATCTCAGAGGCTACGCTGCGTCACCATTCACTTCAAAACAGTGGTAACCCGTTCTTTCGGCAAGGACGTTGCAAGTTTGAATCAAGTGGTGGGAAAATTTTTAAATCCGATGCTCTTGCCAATAAGTGCATCTTTTGCTGCTGGACAAACATCAACATAGTGAGAAAGAACCTGAGAATCAGTTTTTACTGAGAACAGTAATTTGATGGAGTTGTCCTCAGTGCAGTATTTCACTTTAGAGAAATGAAAAAAAAAGTGTCACATAGCGCCAAATCTGGCGAATATGGAGGATCTTCAAGTGTAGCAATGCGGTTGATGGCCAAAAAGTGCTGAACATAAGTGGCTGTGTGAGCAGGTCTTGACGAAGAATGAAACCTTTTTTGTGTGATGTTTTCTTTCTATTTCTCTCCGCTTGGTCCAAGCTTCCTTATAATTATGCTTGCTGACACTTTTACCTTTTGAAACCCATTCCTCCAATAATACTCCCTAGATGTAAAAAAAGAAACAGAATATAACTGAATTTGGGCTTGCTTTGACATATTTTTCTAATTTTTCCTGATGACAACGTTTTCCGGTGCATGGATTGTCTTTTCCATCTCAGGTTATATCGTAGGATCCAGGTTCCATTATAGGCGATGATTTGTTTAAAAAGGGTTGGGTCCACTTCAAGTTGTTGCAGAATGGCGATGCAAATCTTGCTGCAACACGGCAATCACACTTCAACTTTCTCTTCGCTACACTACCCTCTTTCTGCTGTGGTGCGAGAACCATAGGGGGACCGTCTTGGCACAAACTTTCTTCATGTTGAGATCTTTGCGCAAAATTTTCCATGCCATTGCTTTGTCAATGTTGACAGCTTCACCTACCATTCTGATGCTCACTTGGCAGTCTTTCCAAACAATCTATCCAATTCTTTCCATACTTTCTTTGGTTCCTGAAGTGGAATTTCATCAAGGATGTTCATCTTTTTCATGTTCTCACATCCTTCTCTGAATGTTTTGTGTCACTCAAAAACACACACGCGAGACATACAGGCTTTCCCATAAGCTTTCACTAAAGATTAGCAATTTTGCTGGCACACGACAGATGGCACAACTTCTTCCTACAACTGACAGTCAGCTGAACAGCCGAGGGTACTGCTGTCTGTCGTGCAGGTTCACACATGTTCAAGGTCACTCCTCAAGCATTAAATGTTTTTAGCATACCAGACCCCTCCTGCACATGCACAGTGGCATTGGTGGGGTCAGGGGGAGTCACTGCGCGTGTGCAGGAGGGGTCCGGTAAACCGGTATACGTCTCTGGTATGCTCAAAACGTCTGTTGGCACTTAGTTTTTTTCTGCTCGCTCTTAGAGATAGAAATACAGTCCCATTACTTAGTAGGCAATCCTTGTATGCACGCATCCTAGCATCTGTTTTGTGGACATGCTTTTACTATATTACAAAAAAGCTGTTTTGGCTGGGGAATGTGCTTATAATTCACTTAAAATCAGCTTGTTAAAAGTTTGGTGGAATACTTTGCTTGTTGCAACATTCCTAGTGTACTGACGTAACTTTACAGGCTTCATAATATGTGAACATTGCAGCAGCAGGCACCTGTGACTTTTGTGCTGACTGAAATTGCTTGGTGTCTACTTGTCTTGAAAGAATTCAATGACCTAGCTGGCAGAGCGGCTCAGTGGTTTTGCGCTCGGCTGCTGTCCCAAAAAGACGCGGGTTTGATCCTGGCCACACGGCGGTCGAATTTTGATGAAGGTGAAATTCTTGAGGCCCGTGTACTGTGTGATGTCAGTGCACGCTAAAGAACCCCAGGTGGTCCAAATTTCCTGAGCTCTTTACTTTGTCCCTCACAGTTTGAGTTGCTGTGGGACATTAAACCTCCGTAAAGCATAAACCAATTCAGTGACCTGGATGCAGTTCATGATGTTCAAGTTACTGGTAGAGATACAGCAAAACCTCATTAATTGCAACTCATTGGAACCGCGAAATTCGCAGTAACCAGGTTTTCAGACTAACTGACCACAGAAAAAAAAAAAATGGACCCAGGCAAAAATTTTGTTGCAGGAGCATGCTACCCCTTTACTGTACGAACTTCGCGATTACCGCACATTGCCACATAAAAGTCCACTGTCTAGCTTGTAGCTTGTAAAGTTGACTCATAAGTCGACTGCATACACCCCCCTGCATGCTTCGTCCTGCCGCATTTTATTTTGTAGTTGTAGTTTCCTGAAGGATGGCATCGTGGAATGCACGCCACTCAAAGCAACAAACGTGTAACAGTGTAGCCACAGACAGCAGTCTGAAACCAATGAAGATCAAAAGTGAAAAAATGGCATTCCACCCTGCCTTCACAGTCGCATGCCGCCCGACTGACTTGTGGCAAAGTGAACTGCAGACGGTCGTGTAGTTTCGGATTCCGTCATGACACATGCCCTGGTGATTCTCGGAATCGAAAGTTTGCCCTCGTACTACCTACCCCTCGTCCGAGGAAGCGACCGCCTCCGCTAATGAGCAGGGTAAACGGCGCTCAGTTGGAATGTTCTTCAGCGGTACCAATTTGCATACTAATGAAAACGTTTTTTTGAGGCATGGAGTTCCATGCGTCCTGCCGGAAACAGGTACTGACGTGGGGCGCGTACTACTTGGTGCTCATCCAAAACTACCTTAGACCCCGCAAATAGGTCAGCTCCGCGTATCAGTTGAGTCCAAATTTTAGGATGGTTGTTTTTTAAATTTTTTTAAGCAAGGCCGACCTAACCCTCTAAGAAACAGCGCAGACTGGCATTTTGCACAGTCAACCTGTCTCGGGCACGTAGCAAGAATGGTCACGTCACGAGACATGCACTGACGCTGTTAGAGGTATGAGGTGCTTTGATGCAAGCACCTCCGCTAGACGCTGCCTTGACCACTGCCAGGCTGGAGAGGAGCGACGAGCGCGCACACCGCCATCTCCAGTCTGGCCGCACCTTGATGTAGCGCTGTGAACAAGTTAATTTGAAACTGGTATCCACGCCTGCATTGCAGTGTAGCACATCTCTGCAGGCACGTGCTTCGGCGGCTTGCAAGCTGCACCGATTGGTTTTTGGGCTGAGAGCACTAGGGTTGAGGTGCTTTGCATATTGTGCATCGGCATTACAACTTGGCTTCGCTCTGCAGCGCCACTTCGCAGCTCTGTGGGGCCGGCGCTTCACAAGTTTGTGGTGAAATTGAGATCAGACATCTTCGCACAGCACCTCAGATCTTCGAATTAAACAGGCTGGCGCACGCCGCCGCTTCGAAATATACGGTCAGATTTGCATTATAATTTATGGGCCGCAGAATTTCTTCAAATTATCCAGGATTTAAAATTATGCGAGTTCGAATTATCGAGGTTTTACTGTACGTTCATGCAGTGCATACAAGAATACATGTTGGCACGTTAGAATGCTTGGCAAGTTTAACTTGTGACAAAATGTACAGTTAGCAGACAGAACAGAATGGTGGGGTGGGCTTGTAGTGGACGGTTAACTGGTTAACACGTTCACTGTGGCAGCAATTTTCGGGGCCCTAATCCCTGTGTGTCGTGGCCACCGTTGAACCACCCATAGATATTCTTGGGTGTGGCGTGACCCACCAGTGAGCCTCCGCCAAAATCAGCTTAGTAGAACTGAAAGTAGATAGCGATAGCAACCTGGTATGTGTTTTCTGCAGGTTCTTTGAAAAATCTGAGCGTCCCAACGCCGATATAGCGTCACTCGGTATTTGTGTCACACAGCAAAAATACACGATGTGACCCATCGGTGGCCCACGACGCAGTGAACTTGTTAAAGAGGGGCTTAGGAATGTCACCAAGAAGGCTGCCCAGAATGGAGTCTTTCCAGATGCAATGAAGAAGTTCCTTCTGGAATGTTGGACATTCACTGTGTCCTTACTGGCATTTAAGGAAATAATGAGGCTGTTTTCAGTGCTAGCGCCATTCACCACATTTCAGCATTACCTGTCTGTCTGTCTGTATCTCGTTTTGTGGCAGGCCGCTCACCTGCTCACCGTATCAGGCAGCAGCCCATTTAATCATGAGAGGCTGCTCGGGAAGAGCAACTTGGGTTGCAACCCAACCCAAGCGGCCGAAGTCCCAGCAATGGCAACACCTGCAATAGCACCTGCCTTTTGCCACTGCTCACCTGCCCACCTGGTGGCTTACTTGCCAAGGTGTAGCCAGTAGGCAGGTGAGCAGTGGCACAAGGCAGGTGCTTTGGCAGGTGATGTTGCCATCTCTTTTTTTCACTTTTATTTATTTATTTATTTATTTATTTATTTACATTACCTCTCAGGGCCAGTGGCATTACAGAGGGGGAGTGGTAAATATACAGAAAACAGGGAGAGAATACAGTTGTTCACATGATTGTTTAATAGCATCTGAATATATACAATGTTAGCTAGTGCTACGTGGAACTGCTCATAATTTAGAATGCCAGCAACTTCTGCAGGAAGGTGGTTCCAGTCACATGAGGTTCGCAGCATGAATGACTGCGAGAAGCATTTCATGTTGCATGACATAATTCGGACTGTGATTTTGATCAATGTAGTGGGATACATAAATTGGCTGGGGGATGAGGTGATCACATGAGTGGGATGATGATACAGCTTGTGGAACAAGGTGATGCGAAACACATTTCTATGCAATGTCAGTGTTAGGAGGCAGAGATTAGACTTTATAGTAGTTATACTCACTGTGCGGTTGTAGTTAGCAAGGATGACATGTACAGAGTTATTTTGCGCCATCTCAAGATCATTAATTAAGTTTTCATGAGCAGGGTCTTATGCTGCAGCCGTGGCCTCGTGCTTGAGTGCTCGCCTCAGCTACGGGAGGTCGAGGGTTCGATTCCTGCAGCCGTCGGTCTACCCAGCTGGTCAATCCAATGGGAACATGCGTGGCCCCCGGCCTAGCGCTCAGCCTCCAGGGGTGCACCGCTTGGGAAGGACAGCCTGCGCCTCAAAATTCCTGTCAAATGTGGGCAAAAAAACAACTCCCAGCTTTAAAAACCTGCAGTCAAAACTTGCGCCTTGTGCCCGTTACAAAAAACCTACTGAACACAACGTTCATGAAACGATCAACTTCTCAAGCCTCAAGAGAGATGTGCCGTAGCACTCTCCGCTCACCTACCCCCTTCGAGCATAGCGCAGCGGTATTTGCTCACTATTGTTGTGGCTGGCTCACATGCATCACACCATGAAAGAACACACACCAACAACCACCTTGACCTAGCAGAGCAGCGCAGCACCAAAACACGTCATGCTAGCCCACATATCCACATTTGGCCTAATTACCCAAATTAACTGACATTTATTTTTTTGTATTTCCTAACCCAATCCATTCCAGGCGATCTGTTTGAGAAGGAGGAGGACATTGAAAACCCCAAGCTGTGGAAGGAAACCGGGGGGAGTGAGGACCCACAGCAGCAGTGCAAGAGTCGGCAGATGATCCTGGACGTAGCGGACTACATCATCCCTGGCCATGGGCCCATGTTCAAGGTCACTGACGAGATGCGGGACAAGCATGCAGGTCTCTTCGAATGCCACAGTGCTGCTGAGGATGGCGATTGATGCTTGTTTCATCTAGGACATAGCAGCCAGGCCTGTGTTCCACATTAGTTTACAGATATTATTTACATTACCTCGGTAAACTGTCTGTGATGGTAATGGCTGTAAAGCAGCAGGCATTGATTCAGGCAGGAGTGCGAGCTTATCTTGTGTGCACCTTTACTCACTGAGTGGCTTTTATAACTGTGCTCACTCAACATTGTGCCCTGCCTTCTTTCTCTGGGCAGTATTACTAGAATAGTTCTGCGACTGAGTGACAATTTCTTGACCTGACTTTACACATTAGAAGAGCTAGAATGAAAACATACCGTATTTACTCGAATCTAGGCTGGCCTCGATTCTAAGCCAACACCTCAAAGGTTAAGGCCAAATTAAAACAAAAAAACTTTTTCTCAAATGTAGGCCGTCCGAGAAAACAATTGAGATGACATATATTAGTGTGGGCAGAGGAAAAAAAAAAAGAAAAATAATGTTGCCCAGCCCGCACCACCAATGGCACAATGGGCTAATTGAGAATGACATATATTAGTGTGGGCAGAGAAAAAGAAAGAAAAATAATGTTGCCCAGGCCGCAAAAATGGAGAATGACAGCAGGAACAGCATGAAAACGGCATTTATTTCCACGAACCTACTTCCGCTCACGCGTCCTTGTCATCGCTGACCTGCTTATCACATGCCCACGCCACCGCACGAAGAGGAAATGAGGTAAAAATTGCTGCCAATGCTCGTGTGTGCTTTTATCGGCACAGGCTACGAATAGTAAAGGCTACAGAGCCGTCTCCTGTGGCCTTTACACGGAAGCACCACCTGCGTGCTGCTTTTTTTGTTTTTAAACGTTGTCATCTTGTTTTATTAATATACAACGACAAAATCCTCGAATCTAAGTGAACCTAAGAATTTCATATGCCGTGTTTTTAAAAAAACAATCGGCCAAGATACGAATAAATACGGTAGCGGGGAGTACCTTTTGCCTGCCCGAGAACAAACAGGAAACTGACGTAACCAACAAGTGCAGTTTTTTAACGTATTGAAAGGCCAAACTAGTGTGATTCACTTCCTAAACAAAAAGTGATATTGCCTTGTGGCCTTAGTGTTTCACGTCTGTTCATTTTTGCAGCAAAAAAATGTGTTTACCTACCGACATAGCAATGGCTTGAGAAATCTTGCCAACTAAAGTTATTACTGATTGAATCTTATTCTTGGACATCTTGCTCTCACATGTATATCCTTGGACATCTTGCTCTCACTTGTAAGCAGGTTTCTAAAGTTTGCTCTGAAAATAGGACATGTTCTCTAAAACATGATCTCTAGCAGTTTATGCACTAACATCAGGTACCATGTACTGGTATCTTATTGCCCTGTGCCATGATTTTTTTTTAAAGATTAATCAAGGGTGATGCACTGAAAATATGTTCCATGAACTCTACCTCTTGAGATGTTTTGTTCGTCTAAAATTGCTGGTGCATTTTTTTTTGCACAGTTTATGCAGCCATGTCATTTAGTTCTCTGTGTGTGCCCAATGTTTCCATGTAGGCCTGTCTTGAATTTAAAATGCTAATGGTGAATTCATTGCTATTGCTGCTAAATGCTTTGGTACCCTAATCACTATCGCAGGTGCCTTTAACTTGGCAAATTCTTTGTAGGATTTCCCTAGCTCATTACTGGTGAAGGGAGGACTGCTGCTCAGGAGCAAAGCTAATGCAAGAGCTTATATAGACTCTACTTATATAGATTCTACTCATACAGTGACATATTCTATTTATATTTCACATTTCCTTGCTCTTTAAAAAATTTTATGCTTGGATCGGCCTCATGTTTTTTTTTTTTGATGAACTCATCTTTGATATGCATGAGTGTTTACTCCAGAATCCTTATGTTTAGTGTGCATGTGTTCGTTAAGGTCACTGGTGTTTTGTTGGCTTTCTTTGGCTTGGCAGGGTGGACATTTTACTGTCTGCTCAATACACATTGCTCCTTCCTTTGAGATCTCATCACTAGTCTTTCCAGTTTTCTTTAACATTTATTTGATTATCTTTACATGTGACATCTTTTTTTTTTTACTTTTCCTATGTATGCCAGCATTTTGTTGTCGAGCGCCCTGAAACATGATGTTCGTTTACAGTAGAGAGTCGCAGCTGAATCAAAGTCTTGAGTCAGCTTTAACACTTTTTCTATATTTGTCACCTTTCACTTTTCTTGCCTCCTGCTTTCTCCTGGTCTTCTTGAAACAGTCTGTACCAGATCCCAGCCTCTTTGCTGTTTTCTCTAATGCCTTGTGTTTTTCGAATGCTTGCTGCTCATATTTCATATTATAAGGACGATGGCATTCCATTTTCATAGCAATAATGCAGGGAATACCTGCTAGAAATCTGCTTCTTTTTTTACTTTCTTTGCATTTTTGGACCTTTCACTCTTGTCAGATGAACTAGCATCCATAAGTTACCATGCATCAAACTACTTGCCACTCATATAGGTATTTCGCTTCATGTGTTACTGTGTGCTGATGCTGATTGTATGTTGGTCATATGGTAGAGCACTGAGCTCATTGTGTACCAGCACTACTCAGATCTTCCCAGTTGTTGGGAATTACACGAGGCTCATGTTGGTGCATGAAAAAGTAGAGATTGAAGGCCTTTGTGCTTTGATAGCATTGAATGTTGCAGCAGCGGGAAAGCTAGTCCTTGTTTCATTTGTGAAGATTGTCTGAGTCTTGCAGAAGTAATGGTGTGCATTTGTGTGACCGCAGCCGATGGCTGATGTCAGTGGAAGGTGTAGGTGTGTGTCATATATTTGGAGCGTAAACTGAGTCTCAGTTTTTGTCCAGATAACATATCTCCAGCAGCTATGAGCCTGCAAAAACATAGGAGCTTGGTATGCGGCACATCGAAGTGCCATGAAATAATTCAGTGGCGTCTTAGACATCCTTTTTTTTTTCTTTTAAGTTGGTGCAATATAGTAATGAGGTTCTACCTGCTTAGCAATACAATCGATGCTCTGCCTTATTTGGTGTGGGTAGTGTGCCCTGTTATTCGCAGCAGCAAGGTGTGCACAGTTTGGTTTGCTAAAAAATGAGGCTTCAGTGTGAGCTACTGTGTGCAGCAAAGTGATCTGAAAGTTGTGTGAGTTGAATATCAGCAGGGAGCACTTGAATGCTTATCATACATGCTGTTACCACTCCTGCATTACTCATTAGAGTGATGTCAGAAGTACTTGCTGCATCCTGCTTTTCATTCTGCATTGTAGACTAGTGGAGGATATATTCGTCCAGTGAAGCTCTCTTGCCACGTGTAGGTGTGAGACTTAGTAAAGTGCAGATTTCTTTGCAATGTCTTACTCGTTAACTAGGTTAAGGTACTGCAGTCATTAAACCACTAAATAAGTGCCACTAGTACTTCTCAGTACAAGTACAGCATTGCATTTTACCGTACATTGAGGGAAGTGGTTTGATGAACATCCTTTTCGACACTTGGGAACTCGCTTGTTTACAAAGTGGATTTTATGAAAGGTTTTTTGGAACTGCACAAGAGATTTGCAAGTATTTTTGCATTTTTCTAGAGTTTTGTATCGGCGTTTTGCAAAAGGAATGAATATGCAAGCAACTTGCATGCTTAGGCGACACTTGATGTCATCTTTGAGTCATTGTGCTCTATGATTGTAGCTAGTCTTGTATGCTGAATAAATACTAAGAAAAGTGAAGGCCGTGCTAAACCTTTTTTTCTCTCCTATCAGTGCTGTGCACTTCAGGGTATGGGTATTTGATGGTATGAAGTGTGAAGATGGGCTGCATTTGCTTATTTGTACCAGAAAACTAAGACCCATTTGTTGCAACCCCGCCAGCAACATATCTTAATTTTATTTATTGAGCAAACTATTTTCTGTTTCAACCAAAACAGCCCTGTGCAAGCAGGAGTAATTGAAGTATCTCAAATGTAAGCATTTCATATAACTCTTTGAAACTATTGGTTTTGTTCTTTTCTCTAGTTCTTTTTGCGCTGGTGGCCGAACTTCTTGCAAAGGCCGGAGGAAGGGATGCTTAGCGTGCTGTCGGGCGCAAAAAACAACAGCTGAATGTGGCCACATAAAGCACTGAAAGCAACGACAGGCAACATAGCATGCTGTTTAGCTGGAAGAAAAGGAACTGCTGATGGCAGCGGCTCATAAAGCTAAAAAGCAACTAAGGAGACTCATTTAAAGTGTGTGGCTAGCACCATCTTGTAATAGACATCTTAGAAGAAGACAGAGCATTTGGTTTTAACATCTTTCAGAGTGCTGGGAATTTATTTTTTTTCTGATAGTGCTCTTTGGACGCAAATTTCAGCTTTAGAAGCAGTTGGTTTTGGTGCCCACTTCACTGCGGTTATGGAATAACTTGCACTGTAAACGTTGCAACAGAGCCATTTTAATTGCAGTTTCTTCTCAAGAGAGGTCCAAATCTTGAGCAGCTGAAAATTTTTCTTTATGTGAAAAACTTGGAACATTCAGGCATGTGCAGTGCCTAGTTGCATTTCTGCACTTCAGAAACTTAGGACCTGCGTGATGGGTTTGGTTTAGCAGCATCGGGAAGTCTGTCTCACATTGCAGTACATTGTTTTTCTGTCAGTTTCTGTTCTTTGTATTTTATGCCCCAACCCAGCAATAGCCTCGGCAATGAGGCAGGCTAGCAGTATGCAATAAAAATAAAAATGGCGTCATTCACACTCTTATAGACGCATTGGGGATGGTGCTATGGTTGGTTTTTCCCTCACCCCTATCTGGGCAACACAGCCTGTGCTATGATCTGTTCGATAAACACTTTCCAGTCGGTGTAACATTTGTTTTTACGCTACCTTTCTGGTACAGTACCTGTGGTTTAAGCAGCCGAATCCGTCACATAAAAGATTTCTTGCTACCTTTGGTGTATCTGTGCAACATGGGGAATGATGGCAGCTGCTGACAATTCACAATCTACGCTCTTATTTTTATCATATTCAAGCACAGTCTTAGGTTCTAGGATTGGTTGTTTATTTCCGCACCCCTCATATTTGTAGTATCGCGGGCCATTGATAGCACTGCAATTCTTACGTCCCCATGTCATGTTAGCATTGAAAAGAAGCATCGAGAGAAAAATTCATTCGTCGAAACTACTTGCAATATTAGTGGACGTTATGCAGGAATTGGGGACTGCACCCGGTCAGTGCCACTAAGCCTAGAAGTCTATCACGTTCTGTTCTCTAGACACTCAGTCATTCTCTTTCTTTCTTGCATCACATATGATGTCAGCGTGTCATTTTTGAATGTTCAAAGCCATGCGCCACGTAGTGGCTGCCAAGAGAACTAGAAGTGCTGGTGCCGAATTCGTGGTAATGAAAAGTACCGTCATCTTGCATATAAGCAGGGGTTGGTCTCCTCGGCTTTTATTACTGAAAATTCTTCTGACTTTACGGTGTTTACTTCAGAATGCAGTTTTCGGTCCTGTTTGGAGAATATTTTTTCTACGGACGAATCAGGTTCAGTTTTTTTTTTCCGGTGATATATATATATATATATATATATATATATATATATATATATATATATATATATATATATATATATATGGTGATATATTGTGTGGTCAAATTAAGTCAGCTAGAATTTCTCTTCACCTTTTTGTCAGCCCGATCATTTGATTTGCCAGTAATTAGCACAGAAACGATCTTAGAGCTGTGCTCGTAGGAAAAAGCGCCATCGCCAATAAAAAAGGAAACGAAGGAACCGTAAGACAAATGCAAATGGGAGTTGATTTTTTTGGGTTTCTGCACTGGGTGGAATGAGAGGTCAGGCCGCATGTGGTATGCACGTTGACGACAGCGACGAACTGCCTCTCAAACGTCGAGATAGCTAGACCGTGACACTTCTGGTGCTTGAGCACGGCTTCGCGTCATTGTCCTTACGTGCAGAGGAGGTCAAGGAGCTTAATTGAGTGAGCTAACAAGGACAATGTACAGCACATTTTACTTACAAATCGACCAAGGCGGTCGCTATCATGCAAAGTAATCGGGTATGTTAGGCCAGAGTTCACTCCTTACAAGCCCTGTCAGCCTGACCGACCTAAACTAGCGCAGAGCCAAAAAGCCACCTTACCAATAGCAGGCCGGTCGGTGCCCACGAGGTAGTTTACTCGCGAGCATCGCGTGCATATTATGAAGACATTTACACAGAGTTACAGTAAAAATCACACTTTCAAAACAACAGCGCCAACCCAACAAGAACCAACATGCAGCCGTTAATACGCACACCGCTCTGTACGCGCTCATTTCTTTAGTTTTCAACTAGGGAACACCTGGTCCTCATCACATGGCGTGCTACTGAACTTCCACATTTCACGCCCCTCTCCAAGCACGAGGAGTCCGCGTGTCAGCTAAACGTTTCAGGTAGGTAGTGACCTTCCAAAGCTTTGACGTTTCTCAGTAGCCTAATCGTCATTCTTGCTGTTTAGAGCGTTTGTTTTCAAACAAGCACATTAGAACGGCATTGGGTGGGAGCTAACGATGATTGTGCTGGCTGCTTTATGGCCCTCTGCACAACAACCTGCCGACTCGATTGATGGAGCCGCCCAGTTTGCAGAGGAGTGTAAAGTAGCGGAGTAATACCTCGGAATGCACAAATGTGCGCTGCTTAATGTGGTGATTTTCGCTTTTGTCTGAGTGTAATGCCCATCATCACCCAGCATACTGTCCTTTTTGGTTAAAACCGAATTTAGAAAACTCAATTCGGTGCACGCTTATCGTTTTTTTTTTTTCGGTTTAAACTGAAAAGTCCAACTAACAAAACAAGAGCATTTCAGCATTGCCATCTCTTTTTACTTCTTTAAAGCAAATATTTTTCTGTTGACCGGCGATTCGCCCGCTTTGGAAGTGATTGGGCTAAATTCTCGGCAACCAGCGCAGACATATAAGAGCTATATAAGTAGGTGTTTACTCCGAATGATAGCTGCATATGCAGCGATGTAGCTGGCGCCGGAAGCATGGTTATGGTGGAAGCCATAAAAAAAGAAATTGATAGATGTTACTACTCTAATGCAGATTTCTGCAGCAGCATACACCCCATGATGTGGCTGGAAAGTTTTATCTAAGCGGTGGCGTATTTGTGTGAATGTACACCGGATTACCAGATGCTCTGCATGTGGAATGGCAGGTGTATGCCCAATCTGGCCATGGAGAAAGCACTCTGCTACCCTGTTTATACGTCTACGGGTGGTTATCTCTGCTATGCTAAAGCTCTGTTGGTGTCTAGGCAGCACGCTGTCGCTGGAGTGCAACAGCCGACGGAGTCCTGGACTGAGGACACCGCCCAGGATGGCGGCCAACTACTGGCTGATCTAACAATTACTGAATAAAAGTTTTCTCCACCTCTTCTCGCATAGACATACAATCACGGACAAAAGTTTGCGGGATGCGAATTCATGGAAAAAAAATATCTCTGCTTTGCGTTGCTAGCCAGTCAGATATGGTATTCTTGTAGCAGATGGAGCACGGCTGTCTCATCGCGCTTTATGCATTTCATTCACCTGCTGTGCCTAACCACGCCGCAATCATTTTTTATTTTCCGCGAATCCACATCCCGCAAACCTTTTGGCCATGACTGTACATGGCGGAGTCTATAGTCTGTACATGGCGGAGTTGGCAAAGCTCGCGCCCTGGAAGCGCCGTTGCCACGCGCACCAGTTTTCCCTTCCACATTCCCCTCTCCTGCCCTGTACGCAGCGCAACGGCGGCTTACACGACCTCGACCTTGGGAGTTGAGGCACTAATGGCTGTCGCTGTAAAAATTAGTCTCGAACGGACAATTTTCGCGATTGTTCGCACAGTTGGCGGTGAGAGTTTGCGTGGCTCACGTCGAGGATTGGACACAGTGCAAAAGACGTGAGCAGTAAACGCCCAAGTTTCGAGACCAGGCCTGGACACTCGCGCAAAGCGGTTTGCTAAGCACACTTGTATTGCACTCGGCACCGGACGGTTATCGCACAAGATAACTTCGCTAGGGCCACCAAGGTGGCGCCACTATCGGTCTTTTCGGGCTATTTTGAGCGCTCTTTTTTTTTTTTTAGTGTAAGCCACGGTATCTCTTACAATGCATGAGAAGATTGTTTGTGTCATCGCATGTAACAAGCATTGCCTATTAAACTTACATTCTTTGAGGATCGCGATTTCGTAGAGAAACCGGTGCAGAATCCGCGGTGGAGGGGCGATCGCTGTTCCGACTACCCAGATATATTCGCTTTTATTTCAAAGTGACTCTGGACTGGATTGGATGTGGGGCTTTAAAGTCCTGATGGACGCCGTAGTGGAGGGCTACAGAATAATTTAGACCACCCAGGGTTTCTTAAAGGGCACTGACACCGCACAGCGGATGAACTTTTTAATATTTAGCCTCCGTCGAAATACGGCCACCTCGACCGCGGGATCTAACCGGCCGTGACCTTGGGGTCAGCAGCCGAACGCCAAACACGCTGATCCACCGTGGCGGGTATTCATTGAATTCAGCAGGATATTGCCTCTGTTCAGAATCACTCGCTGGAACAAAAGAGGCGTGCGACCTACCTCCACGCATGGTTTTCACCGCTGTTCTCCAGGCCGTGTCGCCAGCGCACCCCTTCATCAGTGTAAACAAAGTCCGGCTCCCCGCACGGGAGGCACTCTGCGTGCGTTTGATGTCGCTCCGTCGTTCTCAGTTACAGAAAGACGAATAAAACTAAAAAAAAAACGATGCTAGCGTAAACACCATGTCCGCTGGGCTCGACGTGCGCCCTAACGGAAGCCAGCGGCTCGTAGCCGGACGCGCGAGCGTAACCCAATCGTCGTGCAACCCTTCTTTGCCAACACGCGCGGGGTTTATTTGCTCACGCATAACCGGAGCACGCCCGCTCGTGATCCGCGTCGGAAGCGTCCTCCCTTTTGCTTGCTTTTGCACGCCCACGTCAGGTATGCGCCGGGACATACGCCAAACGGATTTGGCGTTATCATACCGGCTTCAGGTCGACAGAGTGTGGCCAGTTTTTCTCCTAGAAAAAAAAAAAAGAGAGAGCTTGTCGCAGAAAAATTGTGGGAACGGCGCTATGCGTTGACGTACGGTCACGGTTCGGCTTTCAAGGTCGCTTCTTTCTTTTGTTGCTTGGTAAATGTTCTATATGCGGCCAATTATTCGCTTTAATTCCACGTTTTAATATAGTATCCAAGTAAGGGCTGCTCTATTCAAACCGCATTTTTTTGTTTGTTTTTTCTGATAGATGTCCGCTGCCCAAGCAACATGCAGTAATCCATTAAGCACGCCGATAACAATGCCATTAAAATTATAGCCGAGGTTACCAGCAGGCAAGCGTTCCGGTACAGAATTCAGACGTTCCATAGGTTCCCAGTGGCAGGTCTCGAGAATAAAAGTTATGAAAAATTGTTTCTTTTTGAAATTTTAACAATGGATGAACAGTTAAGCGGAAGAAAAATGCTTCGCGATAGACTGACAATATACGTAGTTGCAGTCTGTGCACCTAACTGATGACGACGATCTTTGACCGCATGCTGGAATGCGCCAAATCACACAGGCGACGGTAAATTTTTTTTTTTGGTTGTTCGACAACATCTAAGGTATTCCTGAAACAAAACTATACTAGCCATGCTACCAAATTATCTTCATACGTTGACCACTGTTCTCAGTTACGCTGGTTAAAACCGGGGGCGCTCATTCATTCGAGCTGCATGTATATTTTAAGAAAATGTGGCTCCCATATTCGCCGCAAACTCAAGCTAACAACTCTTGAACTTGAGGCCCAACGTTTATGAAGCATTCCAGAGTTTTTATTCACCAGAAAAGGACTTCCACATAAAATAACCTCGAGTGGGGTCTAAGGGAGCGTTATAGAGTAAATTCCTTCGTGCGTACATTCGTCCGGCAAACTTCACCTGCCTACTATACATGAATGCAGCGGGAATATTGGCCTTCTTTTTGATGCAAACGCAGTGCTGGCGACTGATGCGGCATATAGTAAACTGGCCACTTGGGAATTATAGTTGAACCTGCGTATTTCTGCAAGTACGCGCCAGCAGAAAAACTTCCGCCACTTGCACTAGCTGCTGCACTACCAACACCAGGACGGCAGTGTAATTCTATTGTGTACAGCTCGAAATTGGCAATGCATCGTTACAGGCATGAACTGGCGCGACGTCCACCAACAGACGGTATCCTTCCCCGCCCGCTGTTAGAAGCGCAGTCGTTGGAAAACAGCGTCTGCGCTCAAAAATAGCATGGCGTACCTTGTAAACGCAAGGGTTGCGATTAACGGTCCCGCAAAAGCCATGTCTGTCGACTTTTATAAATTATTTAATCCGATGGTCGCCAATCGCTTCTTTCTCTCGATCGCTCAACACGCAGCGACAAGAGTTCTCTCGTTCCTACTATGTAGCCACGCTTGCACACTGTGTAACAGGGAAAAGGCAACATGTATTATGCATGCTTAACAAATCATTAAGACCCATGTTTCTCCTCTGTAGTCTATTGACAGGCGTACAACGAATATATCAGTCACGTAGCTAACTAAAAAGATAAAGTGATTTTTGAGTCGTGTGTTGAGCATTCGAGGCCGGTCGAATGACCTAGGCCGAGGCTAATTGCTTACGAGCTAGCGTCGGCGCACGCCATGCAGGTTACAGACCGTAAGGTTTACGTTTCAATCCCATACATTCTTCCCTTGGTGACTCGAATGATACTCGAACAAGCGTGCAGCTATAAGGGCGGCTTTGCGTGACTGCGGCAATTTGCAATTTCAGGTCGCCCTTTGCTCCACACATTGACTACACAACTGTCGCACTCTGGCGATCGAACTGGTTTCGCGTCGACAACTCTTTCCCGCTGTTTTTTCTTGTTGCCATTAACGTTCCGCTGCTGCTATTGATTCTTTCCTCAGTCCATATATCTGCTTTGCTGTCTCTTGCACTAATGCAATTGGGTAAAACTTCTTTAAGGCGTCGCAACAAACTTTTGATGTCTTTCACCGTTCTGTATATATGCTCAAATTTTCTCAGTACTGTGGCCGTGAATAGTTTATAACTAAAGATTTTATCGTTACTTTTGCGCACTGTTTTGTTTTGAAAGTTCTTGCTTTTTAGCCTGTTGGTTTCACCATCAATCGATTACTCTTGGAGGTTCGTCCGAGTAAAATCACGTTGCTTTTTATTTGTCTCACATTATGGGCTTATGGGCTTAGGGGGGTTTAACGTCCCAAAGCGACTCAGGCTATGAGGGACGCCGTAATGAAGTGCTGCAGAAATTTAGACTACCTGGGGTTCTTCAACGTGCTCTGACACCGCACAGTACACGGTCCTACATTACGATGAAGAATAAAAACGAATCAGAAAGATGTGCACTGTTACCACCGAATAAATTTGATTGAGTAAAATGCTTTCGGACTACTTGTTAATGTGTGAATAATTAGAACAAGGCGCAAGCGAAACAATACATGAGACAAGAAGACGGTCACTTTGTGAATTTGCTAAGTAAAGCCCATTATTGTACTTATTTTTGTTTCTACAAAACGTATAGTTTGTTGAAATGATGCAAAAGCCTTGTCTGATTTTGTCGCATTATGCGATTTCGCTTTTAGCAATGGAACACTAGCTCTGGAATGTGGAAAAAAAAAACGCTAATGGAAGCGCAAGCGGGAGCCCAGCTTGTGCGAGCTTTAAGGGAAGAGAGCGCGGTGTCTTCGACAAAAACAGGGCAACTGAACCGAATAAGCGCTTCTCCCTAACATCGCAGAGCGCGCGGAACAAAAAGCCGCGCGACAAGTGCTCCGAGCTGCCACAGCTAGCGGCAATCGCGCCACCGTGCTGGGAAATTATTCAAGCGGTCCGTTAAAGGGCCAGCAGGGGTTTCTCCCTGACAGCGTTGGCCGAGAGAGAGAGCGAAAAGCGGCGAAGCAGAGAGAAAGCGCAAGCAGAAAAGAGACGACGCTTCGCCGAAGCGGTGCGAATTGATAAAGAACTCGGTGTGGATTGAGCTCGCGTTAAAAGTTGTGCTGCCGGAGCTCGTCGAAAGCGAAGAGCAGATGAAAACGATCGGTCAGGAAAGGAATTAATCCATAGAACGCCTGCTAAACCATTCAACTAAGAAAGAGAAGGGTAAGCGCGAACGGCAGCTCAAATAAGGAAACAATCACGAATCCGAGGAGACAGTTGGGAAACTCCGGGAGCGCGAAATAAGGAAAAAAGAAAAAAAATTAATCCCGAGAAAGAGCCCAAAGACGCAAAGAACACTCGGATCACCGCATGAAAGCGAGGAAAGCGAGACTTGGGAAACGGGGTTGATGGTCGAGAGGCAAGGGGGACAGCCATCCAAGCCTTCTTTCTTCTTACCATGCCGTGCTGGTCTTCTGAGAGAGCTGGAGCAGCATGGGGAAAAAAAGAGGTTTCCAGCGGCAGTTTGAATGGAGGGAAAAGGAGGGGAAAGAGGACTTGATGCCTGATGTGTCCGCTCGGCCATTTCGGTGTCGCGTTGCGCCTCGCCCGCCCTTTCTCGGCCTGAAGCCACTTGCCGGAAAAGCGCGCGCTATCGGCCGGGCGCAGAAATAATGAATGAGGGCGGCCGGCGCGTGTCGATGCGGCGGGTGTCGAGTAAATGGCTTTTCCCTCCTCTTCTATTTTTCGGGGCGCGGTGATGTGCTCTCCGGTGGAGCTCTCCTCGCCTCGGATGCTTTCAGCCGTCCATCGCCTCCGTCGCTGCCGCCGACAGCGCCAAAAAACGAGCCGCATGTCACCTGTTTTCCGCGCCCGCCTCCTCGCACAGCCGTCTATACACTCTCGCTCTCTATAGCCCGCACACCCGACCATGGCTTGCGCGCTACTACTCCCAGCACCTGTGAATTCGTTTCTCTGGTGCACCGCGATTGGTATAAAACAGCGCTTCGTTAGGAGACTCGTGGTAGGCGATGGTTATTGGGTTGTAACCATCTAGGAGCAACACACATTGTTTCGAGCATAGTTATTGTTTTGAATTTTTTTATTTCTTAATGTTGTACGAATAAATTTCGTCAACTAAACCTGCACTTCAGGGGGCGCACAAAGAGATACACAAGTGACAGCGCTTCCATTTATTGGTGCCTTTAAGTAACACTTCTAATACTAGCGTTGTGTCTCCATTATTAGTTTCCCTTTCAGTTTCCCTGTAGAATCGGCCTAATTGAAACAATGTACAGCCGACTAGCCCCAAATGCTCCCTTGCTTTATGACTAACAGCATCTCAAAATACACACAATGTTTCATCGTCTCCGAAAACCTTCGCACTCAAAAACTTTTGTTCGAAGCGATTTCATTCGAGGCTCTAAAGCAGCCGAACAGGTGCGCAGGAAATGTATATAGTGCAGGTAAGTGCGTGCTCTGACATGACTGCTCCAAACAGAGTTTCATTGACATGTAACATAAGATGAACGATCGCAGCTCTAGTTTTTCCCCTGCCTTGTGCGGAACATTAGCGCAGCAATTGTTCATCCACATCTGGAATGCCGAGGAGAAAAAGCTTCCTATTTTTCTTGGCTTGCGTTTGTCCTAAAATGTGGATACAGTTGTGCGTTTCTCGGAAACTTCGGAAGGGAGTATACCACACTCCTCATTTCATTCACCTTCTCCACACCTTCCAATACCCCGGCTGTTGTCCTACATATGAAGCCACCCCATCCTTTACGAACAACTCTGAGAGTGCCCCAAACCTAAAGTGGCAAGCCTCATACCAACCCTTCCCGAGGGTCGTGAAAGTCGGAGCTGACCAGCCTTTTGCAGGTGGACCAGCGAACGCTTTTCAACCGAGCAAGGACCATTTCAACCACAAATGGGATCCTGGACTAATAATTCCAACCATAGAGCAGAAGCATTACCCACTCCAAGAAATAAACGTTTGGCCTCTCTCTCTCTCTCTCTCTCTCTATCTCGAGGCTGACCTCCTAGAAATACCTTGCTAATTTCAATACACGCCTAATAACAAGTATCTACCCAAGCTAAATTTATTAAAGAAGTGAAAAAACGCAGCATTAAATAATTTAATATGCGTACTGTGGAACGCATCATGGTGTAAGCATAACTCCGCACCAGAAATAATGTTTTCTGCCAAGCACTAGCCAAGCCAAATACGAAGTTTTCGCTTTCATATCGAGCTGCCATGGCATATCCCCGCCTTCGCGTAATGGATGAAGCGCTCTTCATGAGACTTGCATAGACGGTGGCACCGCTTTTCCTTCGCGGTGATTCTGAGTAACTCCATGCGTTCATACCAGACACGTGATTATAGCGTCATCCACCAACGGAGCGGTGGAAGTTACGCAGTAGGGGCAAAAACATGTAGGATTTATCTTGTTTCGAGGGAAACAAAATGAGCCGCTCGCTTCTATGCGTTCGCCCGACGTTCAGTGGAACGAAGCAGGAGATATCTCAAGCGCGCGCTTGAGATCCCCGGAATGGGCAAGCAGCAGCCGCTACAGTGAGGTGCCGGCGGCATTCTGGTTGCTGTCTTAGGGCTTGTTATCCAGCTAATGCTGCCACATTAAAAAAAAAACGTCAGACTGGTATCACTGGCTTTTATTTTATTAAGATGCTGGTATGCATATCAGCACAGTTAATTTGAACAGCTCACGCGAAAAAAAGAAGAAAAGATGTGACGACATCAGAATAGAAACACTTCCTGAAGCAGCCACTGCAGATCCACAGTGATGTCGATGACGAAGCTAAAGCAAAGCACTTTATCCAAAGCGATAGACAACGCACATAGAGGAAACAACCTCCTAAGAGCACGTAATGAAAAATGCATTGTTGCCCAGTTTGCAATAGCCCGCCTCTAGTAGAGTTGTTTGAAAACGCCGAGGAGAAAGTGGGATTTCAGAGGCGAAATGTACGTTATGCTCACAAGTAGCAGTTATATTGCATTGGGCCCGGGCCACACCCTATCTTGCCTTATTGCTTTAACTTCTCCTGTAAAGCGTGCACCACCGCAGTATTAAACACTTTGGGGAGAAGCACAAGTAATTCTTGAAGGGTGAAAGTCATAGAGAATGTTGCAACACGCAAATCGGTCTCAATTTGCGGAGCTGTCCATACCTTAAGTATAACATGGTAACTGAATCTGAGAGCGTGAATAGATTTTCAAAGGGTATATGATGGTGCGAAAGATCAAAAGAGAGATGAAGATGCGTGACAGCAACACAATTCACAGCAAGTGAGCAAGGAATGAATAGGACAGCAAATTTCAATACCAAAGAGCTGCACTCTGCAAACCAGAATATACTAACAGTCTGAGACGTCTTATTTATTTCTACAGCCTGTTACATCATTTTTTTCGTGCCAAAGTCTGGATGGACTATGGAACTCAGTGACAAAAATGGGAGACTGTGGGGTCTTCAGAGCAGTTACTCTATTATGTGATAAATTGCCGTAACAAACAGGCAGGGAACCAGAAAGGTCACTTAATGCAATAAGTTTCGAAGCTAATTGGTGATGCATTATTTTTATAAAAGCAATTCAGCGCTGCTTATTTCAGAGGAGCACACAGACAGTCAGGACAGGATAGGCGCTGACACCAATCTTATTGAAACGCACGCTTGTTGCCTTTATTTAGAAAGAAAGCAGTGAGCAAACGCAAAATGCGCATGCGCTCACTACATCCTTATTAAATTAATGTTACGCGTGTACGTACCAATAAGCTTAGTTGGATTGTGCATGCACTCACTGCCTTCTTTCTGAATCAAAGTAACGAATGTGCATTGCAATAAACTTAGTTGAAGTCAGCGCCCGTCCAGTCAGGTCTGCCTGTGTACTCGCCTGAAATAAAGTGCAGAATTACTATTCTAAAAGACACGAGAAAAACTACAATACATTAAAAAAATTGTAGGGGACACCTAAGCTCTGCCTTAAGGGTATGGTGCGATACCGTATAGGGTTAATTCCCATATATGCAGTGGTGCAGTGAGTAAGCGATGCACCACTGCCCTGCGATGGCAGGTGCTGCCACCGGTGGGGCTTGTGCGACCCAGGTTGCTCTTCCCGAGCGAGCTATCATTAATTTAACTGCCACCTGCCATGGTGGGCAGTTTGCGCCATATCCGGTGGGCAGGTTGTGATGACGTTGCAAGGTCACGTGACCACGGTGGCCCACTTGCCTCGTAGGTTGCTCTCTGGGCACCACCTGTCAGACTCATGCTGGTGATTTTTCGCCGACAACACCGACGCTGGATTTTCTGCGTAGAAGAGCCTTTAACACTATCGCGTTAAAAGTGTTATGATTTTAACGTCTTTCAACCGAGTAGACGCGCTAAAGGATGTATGTAGCCTGGTTGGCTCATGGTTCTGCTTCGCTAGATCGTCGGCACGTCTGGCGACGATACTAGTTCGATAGTAGATATTTGTTCGATAGTAGTATTAGTTGATGAAGACGACGATGTGCAGTGCCCAACGGGAGAGTGTATATATTAGTTCGATAGTAGTACTATTTGAAAAGAAGACGATGTACAATGCACAGCGCGAGAGTGTGTTGCAGTTTAAACACGAGTCGTGATAGGCGTCGGCGATAGCCTAGACGTCTCGTGCAGTGGCTGGCGAATCTGATCTCTTCGCTCCGCCCTGGGTTTGAATCCCAGTCGCGGCAACATTTAACTATTTATGTTTTGTCCAAGGTCACCCTAAAGGTCAAGCATCACACAAACTTGGTGAGCCGGTAAGACCACGTGAAGGAGGGCTTTCGCACTGAAACCCAAGAGAAGAACCGTTTAAAAGTTGTGTGGATGTGGCTGTTGAACAGTTCTGCATTCGCAAACCAGTCACTTCCTTCGCTCCCCAATGTCAAAGCTTTTAAACAACAACAAATTTAACAAAGTTCTGTATAAAAATCTTGGGACACTAAAAAGCGTTTGTGTGGCATACTAGGGCTATTTTCTCGCTGCAAATAGTGTACAACAGTTCATTGCTCCGCACCTTCTTCGGACGAGAAAATTGCATTTCACCACGCGTAAACTCCAAGAACTGAAATGTGCCTTTTTATAACATGCTTAGCATTTCGTATACGCTGATAAACACCGTGGAAGGAGTTGCACGGCAAGTTAGCATCAGTCTACAGAACTAAAAAATCACTGCAAGGCTCTTTATCCCTTTTCTTTGGCGCTGTCATCGCGACGCTTCCTAACACAGTCAAATTGGCATTATGGAGAGTAATATCGCTGGTAATTTGTACATTAAAATTTGAAAAGAGCTTTCCAATTGACACTATCATGTCCAACATTCTTGGACAAAAGTTTTGAATATTTAAATATTGTACGGTATTGTTATACAAATATTGAAGCATTATTCCCATGTGTAGCAAAACCTTTCTTTCATCGTGTTTCCATCACTGACATCGAGCAGTTAAGACTGCCATAGAAAATCAGTGGGGAACGTTTTTGACGACGGCATAAATGTTAATAGCGAAAAAATTCAAGCCTGCCGATGGGAGATCTACGGATATATTGATTATAATAGTGAAATATTACAATACATGAAAAATTGCGCTTATAAGCTGGTTCCTGTTCAAAAATGCTTCTGTCGAGAATTGCTGGGTATGAGCACAGTTTGCAGATGCACAGCCATTTTTTTTTCTTGTCCACCAGCTCCGACGCATTTACTTGTTTACATTAAGGCAACGACACCAGCTTGTTTTAAAGTTACGGTGCTAATTTATGCACGCAAAAGAGCACGTCTCTCCTTGCTCGAAAAGGGGACGGAGTAAAGTACTCGGTGGTCTCCCCAGCAAGTGCTTGCACGTTCCCGCCTCCACTCCCTCTTCGCTTACTCACTACCCTCTCCGCCAATATCACATTTTTAATCGAAACCCGCTCCGCTTCGGCCGCCCCGTCGCTGTCCAAGGCGCGCGAGGTCGGAGCGTAATATTAATGAGGATGGGGAGAGTTCCGCGCGCTCCTCCTATCGGCGGCGAGGTGAGCCTGACTTCTGACCAATGGAGAGCCACGACCAGTGACGCAGTCGCCATGGCAACCGCCCGGCGGTTGGCCGGACCGCGACGTCGCGGGATGCCGCCTGATATCTGCTTCTTCCATCTCGGTCAGCTTCGCCCCGTCAACGTGCCAGCCATGGGTGAGTAACGCGCATGTCACTTAGTGCCCGCTCCAGTAGGCGCTAGCGGGTCACGAACAGCCGTCGTCCTGTTTGCGAACAAAGAGAAATTCTCTGTGCTCAAATGACCGTTTTGTTTTTGCTTATGTCTAAACTATAAATACGTCTTCACAAACTCATTTTTAACAGAATGTCACGTCATGCTATAAAACTGCGAATGGCTTCTTCGAGAAGCTGCTGGCGAGCTGAAATGTGGAGCTAGGGACGACAGTAACTTTTAAAAACTTACAAGGTTCGCAACGTTTATACATGCTCATTTTGAAATGTGAATCTGCGCATCGTATTTTGCGTGTTTTGCGCCAGGCATCGAAGCCTGACTTATTTTCCACAGCCGTGAGTCTATGTTTTGCGTCCGAGGTTACTAAGTGCTGGTACTTACTGTCAATTTGCTAAGAGGCTTCGAATACTCGACTAAGTAAAGATATGAGAAAGAAAGAGAAAGATCAGACGCATGCCTGTTCTGAAAACACTTTTCTCTTCATTTTCGTTGGGACCCCGAAAGCTTCTCATGCACCCTCAGCAGCAGCGATAGAGAATTACTTCTGCTTTTTTCAAATTCCTGTTGATCAGATCTCGTCTAAGTAAGCAATATATAAATTCGATGTCTAAATAATGATACATTGTTTTAAAAACAAATTATAATGCCTGCAGTGCGTTTACCTCAATTGCTATCTTTTCTCTGACAGCTTGAGGCGAAATATGACTTTAATAACATGACATGCAGTCTATCACATGATGCGCTCTCCAGCGATAAGATTTAAAAAATTATCTCCCTAAATGCAGTTCACGGTAACGCACTGTTTTTTTCGTCAGGTACGGTAATTGGGTCAGTGTCTAGTTGGGTACCACAGTTTCCTAGTGCTTGTGCAAAACTCCCTTGCGTAGTATTCCCACGCAGTAAAGATATTTTCAGTCTAACATGGGGTTTTAACCGAAGCGACGTTACCTTGAATCTGCCTATGCAACACATAAAACTTCAAAGCTTTTCGAACACGTAAAGTTTTGATCCTTATTTTGCTCTTCGGATTCCATCGAAACTTGCGCACTCGGAAACAATTAAAGCTATTACGATTAGCTCGCCGTCAGAAAGTTATTACAAACGACCGGTAAACGAGGTCAAAACTTAATAGAGGTCAAAACTGAATCGAGGTCAAAACTTTCCTATACAACAGGATCATACCAGCCTGATTTCTTGGCAGCCCGTGGTATGAATAGTAGATTGCCAATTTGGCGATGGCGTAGTCTTCCGCGTTCACATCAATTCATGACGTGTTACGGGTTAGGAACAAAGAAATAGATTGTTCAGAAAGTATGCATATAAAATAGAAGATGTGGGAAAACCTGGAAACATGATATTCTTAAAGGAGAACCCAAATGCGCTTTTTCTTAAATTACAATGCGCATCAAACGGAATTAAGATGCATGGAAATTTCCGGCTTTCATTAGCATCAAAGTGACGTTACTCAGCAAATTCAAGGCAGTGTTCGCATCTCTTCATTTGTAATAACTCAGTAGTTACTTGCCTACGTGGCGGGACCGAGTCAGCAATGTCGCGTTGGGAAAGCAGGTCAACCTTACTTGTCATATCTATGAATTTACAGCGCAATATAGCAACTAACTGAATAGGCATACTGCATATATATATATATATATATATATATATATATATATATATATATATATATATATATATATATATATATATATATATATATATATATATATATATATATATATATATATTTAGTATGCCTGCTGATAGGCTTGTACACCACCTAGCCCTCCTATCAAAAGAGCGTGGCTTCATGTTTAGCAGCAGATTTTTGCGCATTTCTAAGGTTATATTTTTCTAGGCAATACCTTCAAATTATAATATTTTGCTCCGCGACAATTCACCTTGTAGCGTCGACCTGATGCTGCAGAACCTGAACTGAAATAACTGATATCAATAAGGACACGGACTCTTTCGCGTTTCCACGTTTCCAGTTGTCAGAAGCTTGCCTGGCGTAATTCATGTTTCAACATGAATGGCATTGTCTTCTTAGGCATCTATGTCAGACCGCAGAGTGGGATAGTAAACGAGTACTAACTGCAAAACATAAAAAAACCTTTACAGAAAAGCAGCCCCATGCAGTCACAGCGCCCTGTTTCTTTTTTGCTAACCGTACAGGACTAGGTGTACACTGCTTACTGTAGTTGATTTGGCTACGCTAATCCCCACACCGAGTTTAAACGTCAGTTCTTTTATTACCATGGAAGTGTGAGAGAAAAAAGCTCCCAGTCTGCCCTCCTCCTCTCCACTCGGAACGATCAAATGACAGCGATATATCGACCATCACTCATGAGTGCACCAACTGCTGGGGTGACTTGGACCACACGACTACAAGCGCCGCATGCCAAAGGCACCCCAAAAGGGCCGTTAATACTTACTTACAAGGTAGCGACATTCAAATGAAATGAAATTAAATAAGCTATTTTCCATTCTTACGCTCCCTCTTTTTTGCCTGTTTTCGCTTCAAATCTTGCGCATATATTCATAAGAGCTCTCCTAAAAGCGTTGAAAAGCTTAACATATGAAGAAAAATGCAAAGATTTGCCGTTTTTATTACACCTTGATTATAACCAGTTTTTGATGCAAGACTACGTGTTTCCCTCAGTGGTTAATCATTCGTGCAACCAACCTCTTGTGCAACGATGCGGCAGTTCTTAGCATGTACCAGCTGCGGTTCTGGTCCTTTCCGACGAAAAATAGCAATCAACGTTAGCTAAGCAATGCATCAAGTTTCCGCACCGCGTCAACCCATGCATGCGGGAGATAGAGAGAAAATATAAATGCAAAAGTGATGAGTACAGCGACAACATCAAAGAATGGCGCTACCTTCTAAGTATGAGGGGACAGCAACTGCTATACTAATCGATCTGCTCACTCATGGCTGAGGATTACGTGGGCAACATTGCTCTCGACAGCCGAGGAATGTGAGAGCCTTCGTCTGCGACATACTAAGACGCTTTCGCCTATTCGACGTCTGACCCCCCCCCCCCCCCCCTCGTTCCCTCCTTTCCCCGCCTTAGTAAAATTCTCCCATACAACTGTATTGACAACAAAGAATAACGTCAGCTGGAACATCATTCAACGAAATAATTTGATATCTCTGTTCCGCAGCTCCTACGGCTGTGCACAAGGTTTCTATGCTGGTTGTGATTTGTTAAACACCTCTTGAGTAAGACCACTTTCCGCACTGGTCCTGTGATGACTACGTCTGGGTTGCGTGCAGAAAAGAACCGCCCACGAAGCTCTCAGCTGTTCTTTAAGTAGGTGGCTGCCTAATTTCTGGCCTTTGTTGTTGTTGTTGTGTAGTTGAGTTGTATTTGTCGATGTGCAGTTGTACCACGGAAAACTACCCTGTGCCGATTTTTCATCTGCGTTTGCCATTTAGGCCAAGCGGGAAAAACGGCAGCTGCTTGCCGAAGGCTTTCTGTAACAGCGAACCTCACGGGCCCCACCCTTGAAAACGGAGGTAATAGCGCACCGCAGGCCCAGAAACCTACTCGCCTTTGTTTGGAATCTGCACAGAGATACATAGTGGAGGCAGGGGAGCAGTTTTCCCTTTGTCGCGGTGGCACGAACATAGAAGATACGCGGTGACTAATGTTTTAATAATACATCTTTCGCCCGTGCAAGCGTTGGTGTGTACCAATTCCTATATGTCCAAGTATTTTGGCTTTCTGTTCAGTTTAAACGACGAAACCTAATGTAAACGCTACGGCGATGTATGTAAATCGTAGTCAACTGGTGTATTTCTTTTTCCCCGCTTCAATACCTCTCTCTCTCTCTGTCTGTATTTTCAGGCCGCACGCTACCGGTCCCAGTGCCTTGTAAGGTGTGCGGAGACCGCTCCTATGGTAAACACTACGGCGTCTACTGCTGCGACGGCTGCAGCTGCTTCTTCAAGCGCAGCATACGCCGCGGCATCGTTTACACATGCATCGGTGGGTGTTTTCGGCACCGCTAGAGTCAGCGGCGCGTCCCTTTCGACACTGGCTTGGAACATTTTCTAACGGTCGCTTCCACAGAAAAACGAAACACTAGGCCGAGAGGCGCTTGTTCTCGGTGGAACAATCGCTGCATTTCCGGCTGCATCTGAATTCGAACCTAGTACTTCTCTCACGCGAGCAGGCCGCAGTAATTGGTACTGTGTCGCACAATGCCATTATCATGTATCTCCGCTCTTTTGCTTTGAACGGAAATTTAGATTCACGCACCCTGTGTCTATCGGCTGCCTTTTTACTAGCAAGAGTATATCGCAGCTTTCAGATACTACCGATCCTGCTACCCAGTTTACCATTATCTCTCAAGAGAAAAGTATATAACACCTGTATTTTACCTGTACTCATTATGAGGCAGAAACGTGGAGGTTAACGCAAAGAGTTCAGTTTAAGTTAAGGACAACACAGCAAGCTATGGAAAGTGATATGACAGGTGTAACGTTAAGAGACAGGAAGAGGGCAGAGTGGGTGAGAGAACAAACGCGAGTTAATGACATCCTAGTCGAAATCAATAGGAAGAAATGGCTTTGGGCAGAGAATGTAATGCGAAGGCAAGATAACCAGTGTCCCTTAAGGGTAACGGAGTGGATTCCAAGAGAAGGCAAGCGTAGCAGGGGGCGGCATAAAGTTAGTTGGGCGGACGAGATTAGGAAGTTTGCAGGCATAGGTTGGGCGCAGCTGGTGCAGTACAGGGTTAATTGGAGAGACATTGGAGAGGCCTTTTTCCGGCAGTTGGCGTAGCCAGGCTGATGATGATGATCATCCTGCTACCAGTGATCTGCCTCCGCTGCAGCTCAGTGTTGCCTGCTTTGCCACAGTATTTGTTCATAGGATGCACCAATGTATATTGCTCATCCACGAACTTTTATTCCCTAGTTCGAAAATCGTAAATATTACCATTATTGTGGTTGCTATCAGTATTAACGGACCCTATATATTAATAACATACAAATGCACCTAACAAGCAATAAGACCAATAAGACCAAACAATTTTTGCGCTTTCTGACTGCATCAGCTTCATGCATGTCCCGCAAGCCTTTTTATATACTTTATTTGTTTCGACTCGTTATGCATACCTGCTGCCTTTTGATGACAAAATATTTCCACATTTTTTTTTCTTTTTTACAGCTGGAAATGGCAGCTGCGTTATAGACAAGGCTCGGAGAAACTGGTGTCCCTACTGCAGGCTGCAGAAGTGCTTCGGAGTCAGCATGAATAAGAACGGTAAGAAGTTTTAACTTTATTTACGTGGGCATTAATAGAATGAACAGCTTCCCATGATTAAAGGGCTCAACCCAAAACGATTTCATCGAAAACTCTCTGGGCACTTGCATAAATAAAGTCTGAGCTACTAATAACGATACCTGTTGCAGTGGATAATCAATAGAGTTAAGTTTGCATTTTTCGGAGCAGCGAACACAAAAATAAATCTTACGCCGGAGATTCCAACACCCACTCACTAAAGACAACCGCGGCTTCATACAATGACGCGTTTTTTCAGGGGCGGATTTAAGGGTCACATTTGGAGGGGGGGGGGAAGAGACTGTCCCGCCCCCCTTAAATTCACTTTCATTTTCTTGCGTCCTTGTCTGTTCGTCTCAGGAGTAAGTTTCTGCTATAAGTGCTGCGGGAAAAGCCTTCTATTGCACTTAAAAGCGCACTCAGGAGAAGTAGATGTTGTCCTTTGTCGACGAATTACCGCGTTCTAATCATGAGAAGACAACTCTCGCCGAAAATGGGGCTTTTTTTAGCTACAAAAACAACAACAAAAAAACTAAATACATGTGTCGCCTTCACCGGTCGATTTCGCAAGTAAACTGCGTCGTGTCGACAGTTCTTTCTGCGCGGATCCTAGAGGATACGCTACGTCACTATTCACTTTTAGACGGCGATCACAGAGACAATTACGGTGTCGACATCGCGAGTCGGAACAAAATGTCGGGAAGAGTTTTAAATTCAATGTTCTAGGCAATGAATGCGTCTTTTGAAAGAGCCATAGAACCAATTTTCACTAAGAACAAGAGTGAATAGTGTTGCGCTCAATTTCCCTTTAACACGCTGGCCTTGCAAATGATAGCGACCAGTGAACTTTTTCGAAACGATACCCCAGAAATTCTTTGCATGTAAAAAAGGTTGAAGACACGCAAAGTGTAGTGGCTTTGGGGCAGTCGAGCACCAGAAGGTTGGTGCTGGCGTAAATAGAGACTTGTATTGCTACATCACTAATCATGAGAAGCGGACGTGTGGCCGTGAGCAGATGTAAGCGCCCGCCCTCTCGCGCTTCGATTTAACACTGCACTGGCACCCCAGTTGATAGGGTTGTTAGTTGAAAACAAATTGCTTCGCATCCAGATGACTAAAACTTGCGATAACAGCGTCAAATATGATTGGCACGTCAGTGCGCATTCGTATGAAGAAGGGGAGAAGGGTGTGGCACAATATCTATAGAATTTATCAGCCGCCCCGCGCTCAAATTTTTTTTAGACAGGTGGTCTATATTAAAATTCTTCACGGGCGAGGGAAGTCGAAAAGTCCGGGAATTTTTTCGACGGTGTAGGTTAGTATTCAAAAAACACACCACTTACGAGCTAGAAGCTGTGCCAAGAGTGGAATACCATTCTTTGATAAGCTAAGAGCTCAGAAAAATATTAGCACTACAGTTACAAAGTGTCCGCTTGTCTGCTGAAGAAAATTGACACCTCCTTAAATGGAGAGAGGTTGAAAAAGAAAGGAAGAACATTGAAGGTAAAACCCGAACGAAGAAGGCTGCATTGAAGGTGGAAGATGAGAGAGAGAGCTCCGAAGCGGACTTGTTGCACGCGAGTCGACGGCGCCTGCAGTCCATTAGAACCGACAAAGAAGCTCTCAACTCCCCGCGAACGCCATGCCTTCTTTTCGTTTTGTTTTAATTTATAGCACCGTCCGCCAGCGCGGCGCGCTCCTGTAGTAGGGGAGCCCCATCGCGACAGTTTTAGCTGGCCACCGAGGAGAGGGGACACAGAATCACAAAGCAGCCGGTGAGCTGCAGGCTTCAAAGTGCCTCTCTCTTAGCTCGCAAGCGCCGAGGGAAGGGGCACACGTGAACTAGTTAATATATATAAAAAAGAAATGATAAAAGCGACTTTCTCCACTGCGTCCATCACGCCTCGATCCCGCATCCCGACCTCCTCTCCTCCTCAGCATCCGCGGCCCAGCAAAACGAGCGGGAGAGAGTGAAAGAGAGGGACGGAGAGAGCAAAGCGCTTCGGGATTGGTCGACAAAGGGCGGCACGCGCTCGCGTTTGATTGGCTGTCAGGAGGCCGTGCGCTCTGCCGCGTGCCTTCGACTGACGGCTGCTCTCGGTACTTGGTCGCGAGGCTGCTCTGCCTCTGTCTCTCCGCGGGCGCTGTTTGAGAGTTCTGGGTTGTAGCTCTGGCTAGCTGTGTCTTTTCAATCATGAACTTCTTTTTTTTTAAGCATTGCTCAAGAGCAACCCTCTGCACGATCAAAAGGCTTCGAGCTCCATTCTTTTCCCGCAGCACGGTGCTGTCTCGTGAACTTGGAAATACTGCATCTACTAGCGCTTTCCGAGTGTTCCTGTTGAACTACCTCCTGTCAAGAGATAAAGAAAGAATAAATGTTGAAGCAGCCGTTAACTCTTGTTTTCAACTGCGCAGACGACCACCTCTTTTGTTTACTTATATTTGCTTTGAGAACGTAGTTAGCCTTGGTACATTATTTCACCTTAATTTTCCATCGATTAATACGGCCCATATGAAACGTGTTTTACTCGCACATTTTCCTGCCTTTCGTGAAATCGCGGTGCACAGTGCAGATGCCGTAGCTAAGCCGTTTCTTTTAAATACTATGTTGCTGAACTGAGTATTTGTTAAACAGTCGGCAGGAGAGCGTCCTGATTTATAAAGAAACAAAATTACAAACGTGCGCAGTATACGTTTCCCAACTGCGAAGGCGGCAGTGCGATGTATGCGAACTGCGGAAACGCCAGTGTATAAAAATTTAGTAGAACTTAAAAAAACCCAGGCAGTCAAAATTAATGTGGAGCCCTCTGCAACAGCGTGTCTGAAAGCGCACTGTGTTGCTTCGAAAACGCTACGTGAATAGGCCATTTTTAAAGCACCCTAAAGTTTTAAACGTTTTAAGCGTTTTAGATCACCCTAAGTACTGATATCACCTGGAGTAGCCATGCGCCAGTAGCTTTAAGATAAAGCCGTTCATACATTGATATTTCTCACGCCGCCCGCGCGTCAGTTTTTTTTTTTTTTTGTGTGTGTGTGTCAAGTTGATTTTCCTTCATTTTTATGATTTTTACCCCGCCTTAACTTGTTTCGGCACAAAGTTTGCTTACCACATACGAAGCGAGTGAGTCAAACGTTGCAACAACTTTTTTCAAGAAGAACAACGCGAATTAGACAAGGACTGAAGGAAGACACACAGCGCCGGTCTATGTGTGCCTTCCTCCAGGCCTTGTCTAATTCGCGCTGTTCTTTTTGAAAATGGTATACCAACTCGCCCAAGCATCAGTCCTAACGAGTTGCATCAACAACAACCAAAAGCCACGTAAGCGGCGTATGTAGTCTCTAGGCACTGCAGTAATTCAAGCGAGAGTAAAGAAAGCTCAGAGTCACTGCAGCCGATGTTCGTAGAAAATGTGCGTACCTTTTTTCTTTTTTTTACGTCTATTTTGTTGTGGTTGAGTTGTAATTCTTCTCGTGCAGTGCGTGCTTGAGTTATTTCTTTGTTTTCTTCATTCTATCTTCTCTTCTGCCTTCTGCATTCTTCTTACACTCTTTTTTTTCTGGAGAAGTCAGGCTTTGTACCCACCCAGAGGCACTTGCTAGCTTGTCTAGTTTTGTCCCGCCTGTGGTGTATATTGTAGTGCGTTGCCAAGCCGATAAAAACAGGACTACATGGTGGCATGAGGAGGAAGAGAAGAAGTAAAGGCAGGGAGGTTAACCAGGAGAAGAAACCAGCTTGCTACCATAAAAAGAGGATGACATATGATGCAGTAACTGCGGGCCTAGCGCGAGCGCTCCGTTCCGCACCACTGACTGCTTCGTCGTCTCCTGTCGCTATAGTAAAACTTTCTGAAGAAAAAGCCTGGGATTTCGTGGCGGTGTTTTATGTTTCCATAGCGATGTTTTAAATAACGCGCTCTTCTTTGTTCACTTTCGTTGGCTCGTGCTTTGGATATCGTGTGCAATCTCGTTAGCAGTCTTTAGGAAATGAGTTCCGTTTACTGAAGAAGAAGACACTACAGCTCGCTGCACGGGCCCAGCACGCGCGCCTTGCTTCCGAAGCCCAGTTTTCGCTCCGTGTTCGAAGCAGTCCGCCATGAACGACTTCGGCTCCACGGTTTTTCTGAACAATTCGCCGCCCCAGAAGCGCCGCAGAAGCAACGCTGGCGCTGCACCAAGCTATCCAGCCGCATGGTCGCCAACGCCATTCGCGACTCCGTTGCCTGGCTACCCTCCGGCTCCGATGACTTCTTACGGCTACAATCAAGGCCCAGGAAACGCCTATGGCGGATACTCTGGGCTGTTTCAGGGATACCCAGCCGCACCCTTCTATCCCTGTAACCAGGCCGCGTATCCCGCAGCTGCCGGGATGTCGCCGACGTTTGGCGTCGGCCTGTCTCGACCAGCATCAATAGCGCCCCCCGCCACTGGCGCGACGCCACCGTCCTCTCCGCAGAGGGGCTCAAAACGCAAGAGACGTCGCCAACGTCGACGCGCCCTAAAGAAGACACCTTCGGCAAAGCAGCTGCTGATTCAAGAAAGGGAGCGCCCCAGCCGCCCCGCCCAGGCCGTCCCGAGCATTGTGCGCGATCATTCCCTGGTCTTCGCTGCTCCGCGGCTGCCTAGGCCGTGGATGAGTAAAGAGCGCAGCCAGAGCGACGACCACGAAGAAATTCGTGGCCGCTTGGACTCGCGCTCTGCCTACTCGCTCATCGCGCTGCTGGCATTCGTCCTCCTCATACTCGCCGTGGGCATCGCGATCCGGCTGTTAAGGGCCACGTCCGAAGAGTTCTCGCCCGCTGACAGCAGCGGTGGTGTTGGCGTCGCTGACCTCAAGCAAGCCCCAAACTACACACCGGCGCAGAATAGTCCGGCCACCCATCGGCATCAACCATCTTTACCTACATCGCCACCGCCGGCTCCGGAACTTAGCGAACAAGGCGGCTGCCCACCGGCCTCGTGCCGGTGGCAGGCTCGATACCTCCGGCACAAGCTGAACCCTTTGGTGGCGCCATGCGAGGATTTCTACTCGCACGTGTGCAGTGCGGAATGGTTCACCCGTGGTGTCGAGTCGCAGCCGTACACCTACGCGGCGTCGACATCCGTCATGCTGGGTCTGTGGGAGCACCTTCGCCAGCAGCCGACAAACAGGACGACGTTCATGAGCGCGGCGTCTATGGTCTTGCAAAGCTGCGTGTCCGGTTCCAGAAGGGACACCGACTGGAACGTGTTGAGGCAGATCATGGCCGACCTGCTTTTGAACGGCTGGCCTTACGACGAGCACACGCACGTCACGGACGTCGACGTGATTGCCGCGAGAGCGGAGAAGATGCTCGGGTTGTCGACGCTCGTCAGGACGTTCGTCAGGGAACGCGCGCCGAGCAACGCGATCCTGCTCCACGTCGACGCGCCGCCCATCTTGCTCCGACGGTACAAGGACCTGTTCCCCGGACGTGGCGTCAAGGCGTACTCGGAGTTCGTCCTCAACGTGTTCTCCCTGTGGATACCAGCACGCAGGGCAGCCCAGTTCGGCATTTCGAACATCGTCGACCTGGAAGAAAAACTGAGCGTGGCCTCTTCTCACGCCATGCGCAGCGTGGCTCAGTTGCACGTCACTGAACGCATCAGCGGCATCGAATCGCATCCACACTGGAACTGGGTCTCCTACTTCAGGCATTTTCTGGATAAAAACGCTTACCGGCGTTCCAGGGACAAGCTCGTGCTGCTGGATCCCGTATATTTCGACCGCCTGTCCAGCATCCTGCCTCAGGTGTCGTCGAATGCGCTGCTGAATTACATTGGTTACAAGCTATTCGTGCACCTGTCCCCGGTTCTCCCGCCCAACAAAGCTGCCTTCATGGTACCGCTGAGTCACCAGTACCACTTGACTGGAGGTCTCCCAGACAGGCTCGAGGCCTGCATGTACCTCCTGGAGAGACTGTACCCGCTTGGAACCAGGTCTCTTGTATGGTCCCACGTTCTCAGCAAGGCACCCGATATGCTGTCGGGCGATCGTGCCAACGACCTGCACCGGCTTGAAAATTTCGCCCGCTCCGAAATGAAAAAGGCTGTGTCGAAGGCGCCTTGGATGTCGGAGAAAGAAGCCAAGATCGCCATCCTCAAGACAGAGCGGATGGAAGTCGTCCTGGCGCCAAAGGACCAAGACGCCGCCTTGCACAGCCTTCCCTCGGGCGTCTCTATCTCCGAGAGGTCGAGCCTCATCGAGACCTACTACACCCTGCTGCTCTCAATCAGGGACATGTACTGGAAGATGGAAGACCTGAGTCGCTTCCACCAACCCACCACGGACACGGAAAGCGCCTTCCGGCCCGGCTTCGTGTTCGAACCAGACCGCAACGAGGTGTCCGTGTCTCCGGCCACCGTCGCTTTCCTCCTCGGCATGTCGAATCGGTTCGACGTCTCGTCGGCGCTCTTCTACCTGGGCGAACTACTGCGAGGCATGTTCGCGGCAATCGGCGAGAGCGGTTCGCATGTCGACGCCGACGGGGAGTTCAGGAATTGGTGGACGTCCACTACGGAGCTCCGTTTCATCGAGCGAGCAAAATGTCTGCAGGACCGCTTCCACGACCTGCTGGGCCAGTACTACGAGCGGGGTGACCTCTCTGCCGACAAGCACCTCTTCATGGACGTCAACGTCGAAGACGGCGCAGTGCTGCAGCCGCTTTACAACATCTACCTGCGCCTGATCGACAGAGCTGACAGCACCGCTTCGGTTCCGGGCCAGCTCAAGAGTCTGACGGTCGGTCAGCTGTTTTTCGTCAACTGGGCTTCCATGTTCTGCGAGCCCAGGAAGAGCGACGAACAGGTGCGGGAACGGCTTCGTTTCAAGGCGGTCGTTCCTGCAAGGCTCCGTGTGAATGTCGCCTTGTCGCGATTCGCGCCGTTTGCGACTGCGTTTAACTGTTCGAGTCGCTCGGAGATGAATCCGGCTAAACAGTGCTCATTCTGGTAACTTTAAGAGAAATATATTTATTGATCATGTCTTAGCGCTCCGTATTGCGCCTCAAGACTTTGAGTTACGCGACATGTGTGCACAAATTTTCCTGTTATATTTACTTAATTTTATTTAGGCATTTTTTACTTTTACATTCTGAACTGCTAACTGTTTCCTGTAGCGTGATTCATTTTTAACTGAAGCTATTGCATCTCCGGTGGAGTGCCTCTTCAGCTTCACAACAGTGCAGCTCTTGATGTGGCAGAGCACGCTTTACAGAAGCAGAAAGCGAATGTGTTTTGCTATCGTAATATGGAAGTTATCTGTAAGTAGAAGCCTGAAGCGGTGTTTCTGAAAGACCAAGCAGTCGACCTACGCCACGGATTGCACATGCGAGCTGATTGCTTTGCATTCTTAATATCTCGGTTGCGCCAGTCGGGAGTGAATGTGTTTCGGCATACAGGTGTCTGGTAAAAATCGTTGCGGAATGGTGTTTCAACAGATTTATAACTGCTCAGCAAACTGCATTTCCTGTGTTCCGCATGTCTGCTCCATTAAAAATCTCCAATCTTTAGATGAACTCGCTATATAATAGTAGCATTTCTTATTTCGGTGAAATTTTTCTAAGCTAAACCATCGCATATGTTTTGGTCATCTGTGCGGAGTCTATTTAGAGCGTGAAACACGTTGTGTACCATGAGCACTAAACATTGCATGTTTTCCTAGAACTTGTGAAGCGAAAAGCTTCACTACGCTAGGTAAAGCGGTCATCGCATAGTCCAGAGAATGACGAACTACCTTCAGCCCAACCACGTAAGCCGTGTATCACCGTACGTGGTACAGTTATGGTGTCTAATCCTTTACCACAGACCTCGACCCATGACTTTTGGTTGAACTTTGACCTCTGACCTTGAGTTGACCTCTGACCTTTGACATTGGGTGACTTTTGGTTTGACCTTAAGAACATCCGATGGGGTGATGTGAAGCCACGTGATGACATCCGATGGGGGTGTCGTAAGACTATGTGACACACATCATATCCACGTGGCCGTGTGGGTATACATAGAACGGCTGTCACGAGCGTGTAGCGGTGCTGCCATCGATGAGCTTCAGACGGTTAGCAAGCGTGCTTGCTTTTCGCTAAATTCCAGGGTTAGCCAAGTTAAGCCACTGCCATTTTTTTTTTTCAATATGAGCTCCACCCAGACTGCTTGCTCAGCATGAACGCCTGTGCGAAACTATAACCTATCGCATGCCCTATATACACACAGAGCTAAATGGCTAATCCACGAAGCGCCAATCCTGTAGCATAGTCGATGCTCCTAACGGTAATCTCCCATACCGGGTGCACTCCTCTTCCGATTGTCGTCGTTCTCGAGTGGCATGTTCCTTTACACTTCATCTTTATAGGCGGAGGTTTCTAGTTTTGTAGTGAGCTTTCCCGCCACATGGCACCATCCTGCTGTAGAAGAGGTTAGTTCTTCGCTCACAAGACTCAAGCAGCTTGGCCACTAGAAAGTTTAAGAGAGCGACAAAACGTTTAATCACTTCTCCTAGTGTGTTGGGAGTCTTCATGGGCGGTGTCCCTAGTCCAGGACTTCTGCGGCGGCCGCAGCAGCTTTGGCCCGTTCGACCAGTGAAAGCTGATCACCGGGTTCCCAGCTGGATAGCGCTATTTCCCACTGCTCCGGCGTGGCATTGCGTATGACTGGGACTGCAGGGTTGTGTTGTCATCCCCGTGTGGTGTGCTATAGTGTGGCTGTATCTCCGCACCACGGGCTTGAGGGTTTGTATGTAGCGGGGTGCATCTTGTTTAGAATAAATAAACATGGAAATATGTGCTTCTTTGGAGCTGCCTCCAGCTTAGTCTGCTCTTTAGTGAGTTGGCTATGGGGCGGGGGATAGACCCTCTTTAGTCCCTTAAGGTGCTCCAGTAGGTCGCCTTACGTCTGGGTAATTGGCTTGAGTCCCAACGCATCAGCCGTCGTTCGGTTTATTCGTCGTCGTGCGATAACGTCGGCTGCGTGGTTGCTGACCATGCTGGCGTGTCCCGGTGCCCACAAGATGAAATGTTTTTTCCTTCGCCTGAACCACCTTGCCTTAGAACGCGGACAGCATTCTTGTCAATTCTGACTCTCAGGAAATTTTGACAGGCAGACTGCGAGCCCGAGATGATCACCAGGGATTAGCCTCTTTTCTTGCTTTCGGCGACTGTGAGAGCAACCGCGGTCTCCTCTACTTCAGTAGAGCCACAACCCCTTATCGTGACGCTGGCTAGCTCCTTGTGAGCGCAGTCGATTGCCGCTGCCCCCATGGCTCTGTGTCTTGGGTAGCTGGCTGCGTCTACGAAGACGGATTCTTTTTTTTTTTTCCAGCGATGCGCTGTTGTAACGCCTCATCCCTTGATTCCTTTCTGCCACGGGGAAATTGTGAGTATATGGGCTTAGGGGTTGGTAGGACTGTGCAGGTCGATCTCATGTCATTTATTTGGTGAGCCGTTCATTTGGGGAGTGCCGCGAGACATGTTGTCAGGTGTCCTAACAATCTTGTTCTGTAGCCTTATTTATGTGGGTGCCTGCTGATCGCAAATATGTACATCAAAGTTTTTGTCATATACCTGGGACAGCGTATTTTCTGCACATGCGCTAGCGTCGCCGAACAGTTAGACAATCGTAAGCAAACGTGCTTCGGGATCGCTGGGGATCGGATCGATATAGGCTTTTAGTACTAATACAAGCTTCCGTTCGTTTTACGAGGCTTTACGGATGAATACAAATGCATATTTCGCAATATAGCTCGCTACCACGCAAACAATATACAGGTCAGAACTAATCTGGCGGGCGCGGAACATAAACAGCTTCCCCATTTTCGCCGCAGTAGTATTATATACTTATCAGACACCGCGTACACTATAATGCATATTTGTCTTTTACGATGTTTCTAAACAACTCATGACTCCTGCAACTTTAATGCAGTTGGAAGACTGACAGTACTCACTGTGCCACCAAGTATAGTCAGCTTTTCACAACTTCGTAGCAATAGGGCGCTTTGAGCCCCCTTCCAGGTCTGTTTCTTTGTCGAAATCAGATTGCTGTTCCCAGAGGTCAAATATCCTCCAAGTTTTTTGCGCTTTAACAGCATATTATCCGTAGTTTTGATTTAAGTTCTCATTCTGTCGTGCATGTATTCAACTCGATATGCGTAATAAGATGTTGTGTGCTTGTGCGGGACCATAGGCCCGCAGCAGAGTGTCCAGAAAGGTCATGAAGGAAAATCTGCTGGATCTACAGTTGAGAAATATTTTGTATGCATTCATGGGAACACCCATACTAGCGAACCGCATTTGGGTTAACGTTGAGAAGCAGGACTTTTGCCTGGAACTCATGGGGATATGAATCCTTGTTGCGAGATTTTATTCCCTAGAATTTGACGACAGGGGATCTGTTTACCGGCACAAAGATACGGTATTTCACCGGCACATCGTCTGTAATTCCTAGCTATAAGATCAAGTAGCAGACCTTTGCGGTTACCTGACACTGGAGAGAGGAAGTGGCCGAGGTGTACGCACACATTGGAAGGACATAAAAAATATATATGAATAAAGGTCTTGGCTTTCAAGCTCGTAGAAGGCTGTGCCACCATCCCTAATATTAACCTTTACCTTGAGCATTTATAAAAATGAAATGAAAATTGATTTTTGGGTAAAGGAAATGGCGCAGTATCTGTCTCACATATCGGCGGGAACCTGAACCGCGCCGTATGGGAAGGGATAAACGAGGTAGTGAAACAAGAAAGGAAGAAAGAGGTGCCGTAGTGGAGGGCTCCGGAATAATTTCGACCACCTGGGGATCTTTAACGTGCGCTGACATCGCACAGAACACGGGCGCCTTAGCGTTTTGCCTCCATAAAAACGCAGCCGCCGTGGTCGGGTTCGAACCCGGTGAGTTTTCTCTGTGCTCCGCTCTAAATGCAGCCGTGCAAGAGGAGCGCGGCCCCCGCAAGAACAAAAACAAGAACAGAGCAAGTGCGGAAGGCGGCGCCAGCGTTCCGACAGCCGGCCGCACGCCTCGTACTCCCGGTGCCCCCCGTGGCCTGTCGGCCAGGATCCAACAGCTCCTGTCTGGCAGCCCCGGCGCCGGAGTATCCGCCACGCTGCCTCCTCTGGCGCTTCCAACGGGCTCCGCTGCGGCCGCTGCAGCTGGCTTGGCCGTGCCTTGCACCGCACCGGCTTCGGCTCCTGTGCCAGCGACGGGTGCGCTGCTCCTGAGGTAGGGAAAGTTGCGTTATTTGAGTTCAACGTACCGAAGATTCACCTAGTCTCTGAGGAAGCCGTAGAAGGGCTCCGGATTATTTCTTCCACCTGGTGTTCTTTAACGGGCACTAGCGTTGCATAGCACACGTTTGTTTTTGCATTTCGCCTGCATCGAATTGCGGCCGCCATGGCCGGGATTCATTCCCGGGGCCTCGGGCTGAGCATTCCAGAACCATATACATTGAACTACTGCGACAGGTGATAGGTAGTGAGTGCGAAGGTCAATATGAACAGTGTATGGGCGCTCGAAGTTGTTGACTATACAGATACGTGTGCAGTCTTTGGTTTATTTTACGCACTTTACAACGGCTCACGATCTCTCCACCTCGTTGTTCGCCAATCTGGCTCTGTCGAAGGCAGTAAGGAAGTCAGGAGGCCATCATGCAATGTGATAAATGTTTGTATAGAGCAAGAAGCATAGCGCGAAAGCGAAACACACCGACGAAGACAGAGATAGTCGTCGAAGAAGTCAGCTTGTTGTCAGCGTCCAGTGTTGCAGCTCATGATGGAAGGTGTGCCTGTGCGAGCGAGGAAAAGCCTCTTATTACTATAAAGAAGCAGTTTTAGATATTCATGTTCCTTGCGAAATGCGTCGGAAACGTCGCTTACAAATTGGACGGCACGGGAACGCTTTGCATCCGCGGCACACGGTGCAAAGAAGAGAGTAGTTGTGAGAATCATATATGGCAAGAAGGTAGGAATTTGACTTTCACTTAACGCAAATTTAACTTCGATCAAGTGTGTCGCTCCAGTCCAATGTGCCCTTTCTGATAGGCACAGTGTCCGTCAAAACATGTACGACCCAAAAAGTTTGCTTCCGGGGCCAGCAGTGTCGCTCGTTTTGCATCGTCAACGGTAAAAATTTCTCGAAGTTTCAATACAGCGCTGATGAGAACCGCGCTCAACAATTCAGATTTGCAAAATTGCGAACTGAGCGTGTTTGTTTATAGCCGCCACTGAGTTTGATTTTTTCGCCAGCTTATCGTCCTCGTAATGTGACAATAGGCGTATCTCTACATGATATGACATCACTTATCAGTACACCAACCACCTGCACCAAGTGTGTCCCTGCTTTCAATGTGCCCAGACCGCCGTTGTACATGCCACCGGCACCGCCGCACCTGGCGGCGGTAGGCGAGCCCCCTTCGTCTCTGTTCGCGTCAGCACGCCTCTTGGCTGGCTTGGACTTCGGCTGCCCAGCTGGGAGCAGCGACGGCGCGAGCGCCTTCCGGAGGGTGCTGCCCGCGCACAGAGACTCAGTGCCACCGGAACTCGCAGACGGTACGGACACACTCCAGGCTTCTCTGCCCGCGATTTCAGCAGGCAGCGTCGCATTAGATCACGGTGACAGATACATAGTATATTTGCAGACGTAACTCGCATCCATAACGCTCAGCCAAAGAGCACACTTCCTTCCTCACGCCCTTTAATTTCTTCATTTCTTCTCTTCGCTTAATTGGTTAGCACAGGTCGATATCTTTGGTGCGATGTTGGCTGTTCCAAGAGGTCATCTGGCGACACTGTTTTACAGCGATAGCTGTTAGACGATCATCCCTGGCTTACGCGTCGCCGTCGCCGTTGGCGTAACCGGTGAGTGCGTTACCGTGGTTACCATGGTAACGCACTCACCGGTTACCATGGCAGCCCGGGTATGGAATTATCATCCCGCAAGACACCACGTGCGATGTGTTAAAGCCTTTACTAATGTTGTGCGTCAGTTTGCATCTCGTCGTCTGATGTCACGACCGACCTGGGTCACATAAGCGTATACGGGTGGCTCTGTTTAGAACAGCCGCCTGTCAAAACTAAATGCCTACACAGCTATCGCTGAATCTCACGTTACACAGTCGTAACCGTCCTGTAGTCAGTTTTTTTAAATCGGAGTGCGGACCCTGTCAAACTGAAAAGCTGCCCCTCAGCTAGCGAAATGAGATCTAGGAAACACGCGCTCCGGTAGACGCATGAAAAATGTTTTCAAAAAGCGCGCGGGTCTCGGTGCCTTTTTGCGTGCGTCCTCATCGGCATCTGGGCGAGGAACTGAAGATTAATTTTCTCTCTCTCTCGCTTTAAGCGGTCAGCTTACTCAAATTAGGACTCGGGGCTGAACTTTTGCACAATGCCGCGTACACTCATGCGCATGCTCCTCTCGCGTGTGATCTGGGCATCTACGGCTGGACTAGAGATTAGGGGCGGTTAGTTAATCCTAAAGATCAACAGGAAACAGTACTTGGACAATGTGGCGAACCGACTGTCATGTTCGGCTGTGCTTGTAGCGTGTTTTTATGTCAACGTCAAGAAATTCGGGCCGCCTACTACGCTGCCTGCCAAACTGTGTAAGAAGAGCCGTAAAGCCTCCATAGCCTCCATATCTTGGTCTTGTGACTCGCAACCATGGAGCTTAGACTTTGTTAACTACTCCAAGCTCCAGGCTGTCTTCACTCCCGAATAAAAAAGTACAAGTACACGGCACTGACAAACAGCGCCTTGTTTGTCCCTTCACTCTCTGTCGTTTCTGCGGCATTTTCCTCCGATCCTAAGAATCTATGCAGCGGTGCATGCGCAGCAGCGTTTGGGCCATGATTCTGTTGCTGTTCTTTAGCGGTGAGTATCAAGCATGTCGGTGTCTCACGCAGCAACGCAAGACCAGCATCACCGGCCGAGCACCACCGGTGGCGGCGAAGGCGAGGACGTGTTGCACGAGGTGGCGGCGCAGGTTCTTCTGGTGGCTCTGCGCCGTGCGCGGGCCAACGAACTGTTCCGCACCCTGCCAGCCGCCGACCAGGCGGCCATCTTGGACGAGGCGTGGCCACAGCTGTTCTTGCTGCAGGCCGCCCACTGGCCACTGGATGTGATCCTCCTGCTCGGACACATGGCAGCCTCCTCCTCCGCGATGGGGGTGAGCACCAGAGTAACGCAGTGGTTGCGGTTGACGCTCCGCGGAATGGTTGGTGTATGAGGGTGCGACATACGGGATGATTGTAGGCTTAGTGTGTGCGGTTTAACGTCGCCAAGGTGCAAGTGGGTGCAAATGGGCTGTGAAGGTCGCCGTGGTGAAGCGCTCCACCCTTTTTAAGTTTCGCCTCCACCGAAATGAGGCCACCGCGCCCAGAATTCGTTAACGCGACCTTAGCCTCAACCGGACGCCAAAGCCGCTAAGCCGCCTCGATAGGTGAACCCAAGTTTTACCAGTCAGCATTATTCTGGATGATTCAGGCAGCTTGTTGCTGAAAGAGAAGCAGAAGCAACGACTGAAAGCGAAAAATTAGCCTCATTTTCTTACCGGCACTGATATAGTAGGATGTAGGAAAATTACAATATGAAGAATTCATTCTGATATCTTCCTAAAGTTGCTTGATAGACTGTATGGTTTAGTTTTACAGAAGTTCATTTTGCAGCGCAGACAGGTCCTCATCTTTTCTAAGCTACAGAAAATATGCCTGGCGTCTCACTCCTAACTCACTGATCATCTCGGTTTGCTTACCCAAAATTGACTGCTGTATAATTTTTTTTTAAATAAAGGTGTAGCTACACCTCTGCAATGATGGTCAGATGTTTAGAGGAAGCCCCCATGGTGGAGTAAATTGGTAAAAAGGAAGTAATTACTCATTAGCATCCACCCAGGCGCAGCCATACGGCTACAAAGGAAAGCTATATATACAGGTATCTCAGAAACTTCGCAGTTAAAGAAAAATTCTTCCTGGTCCGGGGTTCTTACCCGGGACCACCGCTTCACCAGAGCAGTCGCTCTATCAACTGAGCTTTGTAGCCGTATGGCTGCGCTTGGGTAGATGCCAATGAGCAAGTATTCCCTTATTACAAATCTACTCCACCTTGGGGGATTCCCCTAAACATTTTACCAACACTGTTCCCACTTAGAGTTATTGAGCAATTCACTCTCGCCCTACCCATAAGCTTGCCGCCCCGGTTAGCTCAGTTGATAGAGCGACTGCTCCGGTGAAGAGGGGGTCCCGGGTTCGAACCCCGGACCAGGACGAATATTTCTTTAACTGCGAAGTTTCTGAGAAAACTGTATAGCTTTCCTTTGTAGCCGTGTGGCTGCGCTTGGGTGGATGCCAATCAGTAATTACTCCATTATTACCTCTGTAGTGAGTATAAACAAAATCACGATGGGAATTGGAGGTGCTCAGCACTTCCTCCCGTCCTGTACTCATTTGAGCGTAGAACACAGGAAACCTGCCCGTGCTTTGACTGCGTCGAGCAGTTCTTTATGCGAGTTCTGCAAAGTGTGACTCCCGGATTATCAAGCGCCAATATATTACTTCCATTTAGGCCCACTTCACGAGGAAATTCGGCGCGCAGAGATTCTATCAACCGTCCACTTCTGTTCTTAGTGGAACGCTTTTCCCAATCTTATCGCACGAAATTCGCTCAAGCGCAGTAAACTACGTTTTCCTCCAGAACGTTGGTCCCGAGTATGTCATCACTGCTTCTAATTAATAATTATTAATAGTTTTTTGGGGAAAGGAAATGGCGCAGTATCTGTCTCATATCGCTGGACACCTGAACAGCGCCGTAAGAGAAGAGATAAAGGAGGAAGTGAAAGAAGAAAGGAAGAAAGAGGTGCCGTAGTGGAGGGCTCCGGAAAAATTTCGACCACCTGGGGATCTTTAACGTGAACTGACATCGCACGGCACTAAGGTGCCGTTATTTCACACGATGCAACGCTGTCTACGCTACACACTGGCTGTGCTAACCTTTTTGAAGCAACTGCCACTGAGCGCATTATTCAGGATAGGAAATGGCGCAGTAACTGTCTCCATATATCGGTGGAAACCCGAACTGTACCGTAAGGGAGGGATAAACGTGGTTGGGCTGAAGGTCGTTCAAATTCATTCTCCGGTCTACGCGACGACTATTTTACCTAGGCTGCTGATGCTTTTTTATGAACAAGCAAAATTAGAAGTGTTTTCAGAGACTTAGGCTAAATTGCAATGATATTAAAGAAACGGATCACATACAGAGCTGGCTGAAAATATCCATACGTGCTGTGAGCCTGTGTGCCATTGGAGTTTCATAGCTATCGGGACGCCACAGCATACAGCGCAACCTGAACCTGAATCGCCTATTTTTTGTTGATGACGCAGAACTTCATCACGTCTTTTTGTATCACTTTCGAACGGCACAAAATAATTCGAGCATTCGTAAACTACACCTGCGACCTTGGTGTTGGTCTAACGCATTTGATAGAAACGAATTTCTATTCATTTGCAAAAAGAAACTATTCGCTTAGATACCTTTATTAAGCCATTATACGACCGCGGCGTTAAAATTTGATGCAATGGGCCGCTGCATGTGTTTGTAGAAGAGCCTCTTTATGCCCAGGCGGAGCTCCAGACCAGCGCTCGACAAATCCAGCAGGCCATCGCGCAATGCAAAGCGCTTGCTTTCGATCCTGTTGAGAGGACCCTCCTGGAAACCATTCTGCTCTGCAGGAAAGGTCAGTAGAACAAACACATGGCCCGACGCCCAATGGGGCTGCTTTACATTTGCACAACTACCAACCTGTTACGATATCGATGCACACCTTTGTCTGCAAGCAGGAAGAAAGCGTCAGTGACTTTTTTGCATATTTGAGTGGAACTTCTGTGGCACCGCTTCAGGTACTGTGGTCCACACGTGGTCACTGCTGTTGAATATAAAACGGCCGGTGCAAGAAAGTGTTTAAGTGATCGATGCGCGTATTAGCTATCAACCTTGAGAATTCGGGGAGTGATGGACACCTAGTGTATATAATGTAAGAACATTCAGCGGGCACCGATGTCTTGATAGTAAAACCGGTAAAGCAATGTGAAATAATTATGCTAGAGCAGCGCATGAATAAGGAAAGGGAAGAAAAGGAAAGTCGGAGAGTGTGGATGGGATGTAATGACGCTACATTGCTGCCACACTCATAGTCACTCTGGTGGAGCCCCTATGCAGCCTGTTTAACTGGCGCATGACTAGCCTTACTCAGGATGTGTGCTTGCGGGTTCGTCTTCTTCCCTCGAGCTCCCTGCTTCCAATCTTTTCCAACTCCATCGTTTGTCGGTCGGCGACATACAATAACCTGCACGCAGTTTTGAAGACGGTGCGCGTATCCTCACGCACACTGGTTTATGCATCTGTGCTTATGTTTTTCAGGGACACTTTATTTTTCGTTCTTTTTATAGTCCTACAATAATTCGAGTTCGTGTACAGTGTATTGTGCAATCTGCAATGATCTGCCTGCGTATTGTTAATCTTCCCCTCTCCTCCGGGTGCTTGTGTGACGCAGACTGCCCTCGGGAGCTGTGCGCCGCTGGCCAGGTGGAGTGCCTGCTAGAGCAGTCGCACCTGGCGCTGCAGCAGTACATGCGACACACGCGGCCCCACAGCCCGGCGAGGTTCGGCCAGGCGCTGCTGGTGCTGCCGGCACTCAGGGCAGTGCCTCACGCAGCCCTGCACGAACTCTTCCTGCTGCGCCGGCAGAGACTCTTCGCTACCTAAACAAAGAAAAATGAAGTCCCCCCCTGACCGTTATCTCTCCTGGGCAAGTCAACCGTAGAAGCGACCGGGCAGCGGCATTAAAACCACCTCGTATTAAGAGAGACGGGACTTCATGTACCTTTATTTCTTTGTTATATGGCCATTTCAAACGGCAGTTGAGCGGGGGTTATACCACTATACCGAAGAAAGGCGCAGGGGTGAACTTGTGCATTCAGATTGCGAAGCGAGATATCCGAGCTGGCCGTTGCGTGCATGGACACTAGTCCTTAAAAGAAATGATGGCCGGGGCAAGGGTACATCTGTCAAGTTTTTATATGTACAGCCGGTTACAAAGCCCCCGCTCTTAAGTTTGTAACTGAGAGCGCCCACAAATTGATACGCTAAAGCTGTGTATGCTGCCCCATTTGAAATGCGAGAAGCCTGACTCACTCCTCAGCGACAAGAAAATAAAAGCAACCAGAAAGGCATCTGTCCGTTCGGTTTACAGTGCATGCTCAAATTGCACATCATCATCATCATCATCATCATCATCATCATCATCATCATCATCATCATCATCATCATCAGCCTGACTACGCCCACTGCTGGGCAAAGGCCTCTCCCATGTCTCTCCAACTAACTCTGTCCTTTGCCAGCTGCGGCCACCGCATCCGCGCAAAGTTCTTAATCTCATCCGCTTAAATAGTAGCAGGCTGTGTTTTATAACAGATAATCTCGGCTTCCATGAAGCAGTACTGTTTGCCTTCACCCTAATTGGACTTCTTTGGTGTAGCGCCTGCAGCAAAACAATTCCAGGTCCTTTGTAATCACAAAAAGAAAAACAATGAGGGAGGAACAGATGGCGACGCTGCTGCCCAGTCATCCGCAGGATTCGTGTTCAGGGAAAAGCAATTACATCAGTTAACGGACATATATCAAGGAGTGGAACTGCATAACGGAGACTACCCGCCGCGGTGGCTCAGTGATTAGGGCGCTCGACTACTGATCCGGAGTTCCCGGGTTCGAACCCGACCGCGGCGGCTGCGTTTTTATGGAGGAAAAACGCTAAGGCGCCCGTGTGCTGTGCGATGTCAGTGCACGTTAAAGATCCCCAGGGGGTCGAAATTATTCCGGAGCCCTCCACTACGGCACCTATTCTTCCTTTCTTCTTTCACTCCCTCCTTTATTCCTTCCCTTACGGCGCGGTTCAGGTGTCCGCCGAGATGCGACAGATACTGTGCCATTTCCTTTCCCCCCCAAAAAAAACCAATTATATATATAACGGAGACTGGTAGAAAAACTGTTTCTCCCTTTGGCATGTTGCAAATTAGAAGGCAGCTGGAGAACGACATAAATGCGGGAAGGTTACAAACTGTGTGATGGGCACTATCCTTCAGTAGGATTGCTCGTAAAAGTGCGCGTGTGTGTGTGTGTGTGTGTGTGTGTGTGTGTGTGTGTGTGTGTGTGTGTGTGTGTGTGTGTGTGTGTGTGTGTGTGTGTGTGTGTGTGTGTGTGTGTGTGTGTGTGTGTGTGTGTGTGTGTGTGTGTGTGTGTGTGTGTGTGTGTGTGTGTGTGTGTGTGTGTGTGTGTGTGTGTGTGTGTGTGTGTGTGTGTGTGTGTGTGTGTGTGTGTGTGTGTGTGTGTGTGTGTGTGTGTGTGTGTGTGTGTGTGTGTGTGTGTGTGTGTGTGTGTGTGTGTGTGTGTGTGTGTGTGTGTGTGTGTGTGTGTGTGTGTGTGTGTGTGTGTGTGTGTGTGTGTGTGTGTGTGTGTGTGTGTGTGTGTGTGTGTGTGTGTGTGTGTGTGTGTGTGTGTGTGTGTGTGTGTGTGTGTGTGTGTGTGTGTGTGTGTGTGTGTGTGTGTGTGTGTGTGTGTGTGTGTGTGTGTGTGTGTGTGTGTGTGTGTGTGTGTGTGTGTGTTGTGTGTGTGTGTGTGTGTGTGTGTGTGTGTGTGTGTGTGTGTGTGTGTGTGTGTGTGTGTGTGTGTGTGTGTGTGTGTGTGTGTGTGTGTGTGTGTGTGTGTGTGTGTGTGTGTGTGTGTGTGTGTGTGTGTGTGTGTGTGGTGTGTGTGTGTGTGTGTGTGTGTGTGTGTGTGTGTGTGTGTGTGTGTGTGTGTGTGTGTGTGTGTGTGTGTGTGTGTGTGTGTGTGTGTGTGTGTGTGTGTGTGTGTGTGTGTGTGTGTGTGTGTGTGTGTGTGTGTGTGTGTGTGTGTGTGTGTGTGTGTGTGTGTGTGTGTGTGTGTGTGTGTGTGTGTGTGTGTGGTGTGTGTGTGTGTGTGTGTGTGTGTGTGTGTGTGTGTGTGTGTGTGTGTGTGTGTGTGTGTGTGTGTGTGTGTGTGTGTGTGTGTGTGTGTGTGTGTGGTGTGTGTGTGTGTGTGTGTGTGTGTGTGTGTGTGTGTGTGTGTGTGTGTGTGTGTGTGTGTGTGTGTGTGTGTGTGTGTGTGTGTGGTGTGTGTGTGTGTGTGTGTGTGTGTGTGTGTGTGTGTGTGTGTGTGTGTGGTGTGTGTGTGTGTGTGTGTGTGTGTGTGTGTGTGTGTGTGTGTGTGTGTGTGTGTGTGTGTGTGTGTGTGTGTGTGTGTGTGTTGTGTGTGTGTGTGTGTGTGTGTGTGTGGTGTGTGTGTGTGTGGTGTGTGTGTGTGTGTGTGTGGTGTGTGTGTGTGTGTGTGTGTGTGTGTGTGTGTGTGTGTGTGTGTGTGTGTGTGTGTGTGTGTGTGTGTGTGGTGTGTGTGTGTGTGTGTGTGTGTGGTGTGTGTGTGTGTGTGGGTGTGTGTGTGTGTGTGTGTGTGGGTGTGTGTGTGTGTGTGGTGTGTGGTGTGTGTGTGTGTGTGTGTGTGTGTGTGTGTGTGTGTGTGTGTGTGTGTGTGTGGTGTGTGTGTGTGTGTGTGTGTGTGTGTGTGTGTGTGTGTGTGTGTGTGTGTGTGTGTGTGTGTGTGTGTGTGTGTGTGTGTGTGTGTGTGTGTGTGTGTGTGTGTGTGTGTGTGTGTGTGTGTGTGTGTGTGTGTGTGCGTGCGTGTTCGACTTAAGAGCGTTTTGGTCAATTTGACCTTCATTGCAGACAGACGCGTCCCTGACAAACGTTAGTAAGAACTAATGCTCTTATAAATTGAAGGACGCTTAAGCTTCGCCTTTAAGAGAGCAACGCGACAGCGTGTTGCAGCGCTTCCAAGAGTCCACGAAACACCATTGCCCGTACGGCGCGACACCTTGCCCGTTGAACAAATCGCTCAGAGTCTCTATAGGAGGCCTCTCAAAAAAGCTTATTCCGCCGCGGTGGCTAAGTGGTTAGGGCGCCCGTCTACTGAGCCGGAGTACCCGGGTTCGAACCCGACCGCGGCGCCCGCGTTTCGATTGAGGCGAAACGTAAAGGAGCCCGTGTTGCTGTGCGATGTCAGTGCACATTAAAGATCCCCAGGTGGTTGAAAATATTCCGAAGCCCTCCACTACAGCAGCTAATCCTTTATGGTCTCAGTTCCTCCTTTACCCCTTCTCTTACGGCTCGGTTCAGGTATCCACCTAAATGTGAGACAGATACTGCACCATTTCCTTACCCGAAAAAAACAATTTTAATTTCATTTGTCCCTTGTGATTGTGATTTTAAAGGAACGGAAAGGCGCAGTAACTGTCTCAGACATTCGTGGACACCACTACCATGCCATGAGGAAAGGGAGGACGTATGTAGTGAAAGAGAAAAGACAGAAAGAGAGGGTGGTGGTAGTAAAAAAAAACATTTATTATTTACAAGAGAGAGTGGGAATTGGCCTGAAGGGCCAGCCCCTTACAAATAATAGGAGGTGTCCCTAGTCCGGGACCCCTGTGGCTTCAGCGGCAGCTCGGGCCCTATAGCGACGAGAGCACTTTGGCTTTCTAACGGTTATAAAGCAGCCGAGCAGGGGTGAGGGAGGTGAGGGGATAGGGAGGTAAGCAGGGTTAGAGGGGCATGCCCACACCATGTGGTACACGTCCGAGAACGCGCACCCACAATGCAGGCACTCCCCGTCAAAAGCCGAATTAAAATATAGCAGCACTGCCGGGCCCATTGCCGTGTTGGTATATAAGTGAAGGAGCCAACGCTCCTCGCTTTTGACAGCGGCTGTGCTGTGTTTGATATAACTGAATAATTTCTTTGCAAGTGATAGCCGGATTAGGTTCTGGTACCTCAGGCGACGAGTGTCGAAGCGATTCCCGGTGGTTGAGCGCGCGGGCTGACGCGTCTGCAGCCTCGCTTCCCTCTAGTCTCACATGTGCTGGGGTCCATATGACGACACGTGTGTCCGGGCGATCCCGGTACTCGCATCTATGTAATATTTTGGCGGCGCGTCGAGAGATGCGTCCTTGGTCTTGATTCCGGCAGGCTCCCCGGGAGTCAGTGATGATAACCCGGGAGTCTGGTTCTGCGCGTTCCTTGCCACTCTCCCACAGCTCTCTCTCTCTCTCTCTCTCTCTCTCTCTCTCTCCTCTCTCTCTCTCTCTCTCTCTCTCTCTCTCTCTCTCTCTCTCTCTCTCTCTCTCTCTCACACACACACACACACACACACACACACACACACACGCACACGCACACGCACACGCACACGCACACACACACACACACACACACACGAACTCGAGCAAGAACAGACACGCCGGACATTCCGGGAGGCTTCACAGTGCCCACGCTGCTTTGTGTCGTCAGGTTCCCACAAACTTTTCCTTGAGGGCGAGTCGGAGTCGCCCCTTTCCGTTTCCAGCTTTCGTCTGCCCTGCCGGAGCAGTTAACGTTCCTTTCCGTAGACGGCTCGTTGCGCGAAAAAGTAGAGAGAGAGCAAGGATTGCTACTTGGGGTGAAGCGGTGGTCCCGGGTTCGAACACCGGACCAGGACGAATTTTTCTTTAACTACGAAGTTTCTGAGAAAGCTGTATAGCTTTCCTTTGTAGCCGTATGGCGGCGCTTGGCTGGATGGCATTGAGTAATTACTCCCTTATTACAAATCTACTCCGCCTTGTGGGTGTCGCCTAAACATTTGACCAGGGCTCAGGGCTGTACAAGTTCGAGGTTTTGATGGCACGAGCACGTTTCGAGAGCTGCAACCCCCCCCCCCCCCCCGCCCTCAATATACTTTCCTGGAAATCCCCGAGTCTTTTAACTCTTTTCTAAGGTTGCAGACATGAAGGCCATTTCTCTTTCTCTCTCTCTTTGTTCTGACCGCAGTAGTATCCTAAAGGTTTGACCATCCGCCTCGCACGCGGCAGGTTCGATAGCCAGTGCCGCCGGGAACCCACCAGTTTTTCAGTCGGTACAAGCTTTCCACTGGCCTGACGTTCTTCTTCCTTTGGGGTAATATGCTTGGAAAGTAGGTCTTTGACCCCACCTTGTGCAGACGAAACTAACCCGTTGTGCAACGGCGCTCTTTGGTCAAAGATTCCCTTGCGCTATTTAAAATTAAATCATCACCAACATCATCGTCTTGAATTTTTTTCTCAGCAAAGCATTATTGCTATTATCATCGTCATCGATAACGGTGTTCCTTTCTACGACAAGCGCCCGTGTTAGCGCTGCTTGCTGTTTTTTTTTCCTGAACAAGACTGTCCGATTGCTGTGTTGTGCTCGCCAATTGAGAACGCACGGCCCTGCAGCGCCCGTGAATGTTAACGCGCGACTATTTAATATCATTTTTCATTTCTAACTACGCGATCTCTTTCTGGGCGCTGGTAAAGCACACTGGATCCTACTGAACTCGTCATTATGCGTGTAGTCTGCATGCCGCGAGTTTTTTATTCGCGAAGTGCCAGCGTTGAACAAAAAAATACGCAGCTCCGGTTGTTTTTTGTTCTCTACTTTTCTTTAGCCTCACGGGCCATTTTGCAATGGCTCTTCTGAGGGCGTAATGTTCTTTTCAGGAGTTCTTTGATGTGCACTGGTATCGCACAGGGGTTCTGAATTTGAATTCAGAGAGACCGACAGATGAAATCTTTGAAGACGTCAACTGGTCCGAACTTGGAGCCCGGTGTTAACACGACGGTTTCGCAGCTGCAGGCGGCAGCGTGGGTGCAACCCTTCGCAACCTCTTCGGGCTTAAGACAGGCAGGAAGTGGCTACGGGACCTGTGTGCGGTATGTTCAGTGCGGGTGTCAACCATTGTGATGTCACGGTACCCGTACAGCCCGAGAGCCTGTGATGTAGTACGTGTCTGTGTGCTGTTGCGGGCAACGAATGCGACGCCACGGGAGACGCAGATCTCTATTACGGCCTCTCTTTCTGCGGTTTAGAAGAAATAAAGGCCGTAATGGAGATCTGCGTCTCCGTTGGCGTCGCATTCGTTGCTCGCAACAGCACACAGACATGTACATGCGGACACGGTCTAGCTTGCGTTTGCTTCATATGCGCGAATCCTCACAGGCAGGCTTTCGGGTGGTACGCCTACCATGACATCGGAATGGTTGACACCCGCACAGAACATGACGCACACAGGTCCGGTAGCCACTGCCTGCCTGTCCGAAGCCCGAAGAGGTTGCGAAGGGTTGCAACTACGCTGCCGCCCGCCGGTGCGAAAACCGTCGTGTTAACACCGGGCTCCAAGTTCGGACCAGTTGACGTCTTCAAAGATTTCGTCTGCCAGTCCTCTAATATAAAATGCACAACCCCTGTGCAATGTCAGTGCACGTTAAAGAACTCCGGGCCGCTTAAACCCTCCACTACGGCGTCCCTCATAGCCTGACTCGCTTTGAAAGCAGAACTCATAAACCCAAACTCAAATCAAACACTGTCATAGCACCACCTATCGTTCCTCAGAGCGAGCTATTATTTGCATTTACTTTCATCTGTACAACATAGATCGAACAGCGTTGCCGCAGTTCATAGTAGTAAATTGAAATGCTTATACAGTAGAACGCGACTGTTATCGTGACCAGTTTCAACATTAGCATAATCATAATTACCCATACAAGCACCAGTAAAGACACTTCGCGGAGTCAAAGACCACAACGCATTCACTAGGTCCACTCTTCAGCGAGTTCAAACCAAATGAGCCTTGTTTTGCGTGTTGTGCGCGTGCTCGCCTCATAGTCTGAAGTTCCTGGGTAGATTCCCACAATATTTTTTTTTATTTTGAGATTCTCGTGTTACAACGCCAACGCCAACGGTCAACAACCCGACAACTGGCTTTTCTGCGACACGAGCTAGTTAACGCTACCCCATTAAAACGGTCCCGTCATGACACTCAAGTTCCCCGGGTTGAAACGCATTCAGCAATGTTAACTGCCGACGGACTATCCGGCGGAGTATTCACAGACCACTCATGAAAGTATACACAAAATATGAAGACTTATTCACATTTACTCAGAACATTTATCGCGAGCAATATGACATACGAATAGTTGTAGGCCGTTATCATCGTGCCTCACCGTAATGGAGGATTTGGGGGACAGGGAACCAGCCTCTTCAGACTCTTGTCAGCCAGAAGTGTGGGACACAGTGCTTCACGTATATCACCGCACTCTTGAACCGGTTTTCCAGGCTCGCTAAATTCTCGCGTAAGCACGTCATGAATTTTTCGACGATGCCAGCCGTCTTGTCCAGCTCGAGAAGGGAAGCGTTTTTCCGCAGCGCCGATGTCAAAACATGAACGCAACTTGCGTCACGAACGCAGAAGCCAATTCGCAGCATCTTCAAGCCGGGGTTCACCTAAAGGGCAGCGAACGGGTCCCTGTTCGTGCTTCTGCTTCAGTACATGCATAAATCAAGAATCGAAATAGTTACGCTCCTCCGGAGGGAGTCAGCTGCGGTAGAAACGCTCCACTCTGTGTCAGTGCACGGTAGAACGCTGAGTACCTTGACAGCCCCCAAGATGCGAACCGGAAGAGATGGTATCTGTGCTGGAGCCGTCTCCATGGTTCCTGCACAATGACACTGCAAAGCGTCGACCATGTACCGCGACAGAATCCACCTTGTAATCTCAAGGACCTTGAAGGAACGTCGCAGCAGCTTCGTCAGTATTTGTTAAAACCTGCCACCATCGGAACTTAGCTCTACTAAGCTGCGCGCACCTTCGATATATTCTTCCGGCAGGTAGCTGCAGCGCACTGGGCTCAGGGCGTCTGTACCGGGCGTCTTTACACCGACGAAGCGAATGTTGGCTAAGTTGTCCCGTCCAGGTGGTGGGTGGAGGCGTATAGGTACCGGAGCTCGCTCTGGCTGTTGTCCCGTCCAGGTGGTGGGTGGAGGCGTATAGGTACCGGAGCTCGCTCTGGCTGTTGTCCCGTCCAGGTGGTGGGTGGAGGCGTATAGGTACCGGAGCTCGCTCTCGGTGTTGTCCCGTCCAGGTGGTGGGTGGAGGCGTATAGGTACCGGAGCACGCTCTGGCTGTTGTCCCGTCCAGGTGGTGGGTGGAGGCGTATAGGTACCGGAGCTCGCTCTGGATAAGTTGTCGAGTCCAGGTGGTGGGTGGCGGCGTATAGGTACCGGAGCTCGCTCTGGAGAATCTTCGCCGGAACAAGCTGTGCACACTGCACGCAGGTCACCTGTGCAGCTGTGCTCTTGAAGAAGTCGCGAGACCAGGGAAGCCGCCAGGCGTCTGGCTGTGATGGGGCCCCTATCTACAGTCTCGTACGGCAGGCCCCGAAGATCGAGATTTCCGGGAAGAGGCTCAGCAACCTCGTAGGCGACGAGCCCATACAGTACTTGGTTCCTTGCAGGCAGGTCATCGATGAGCCAGAGCTCGTCTTGAGGTCCCGTCATCGCACAGTCCGATTTGTCCTTCCAGGCGTCTGCAGCCACTGCGTTGTCGCTGCACATGGCTCATTCAGGCAGAAAGGCGAAGGTCTGGCCGACAGAAAGATTCGGCCGGCTTGTTCGATGTAGGCTGCTCGTGCTGTGGCGCCGGCGCCACGCGCTGATCTGACATTCGCCGACGCGCGACCTTGCGATCTGCGCATGCGCAACTTTGCTGTCCAGCAAGAAGAAAATGAAAATTGGTTTTTGAGGAAATTCGAACCCGACCGAGGCGGCTGCGTTCTTATGGAGGCAAAACGCAAAAGGCGCCAGTGTGCTGTCCGATGTCAGTGCACGTTAAAGATCCCCAGGTGGTCGAAATTATTTACGGAGCCCTCCACTACGACAGCTCTTTCTTCCTTTCTTCTTTCACTCCCTCCTTTACCCCTTCCCTTACAAAGCGGCTCAGGTGCCCAACGATATGAGAGAGATACTGCGGATTTCCGATCCCCAAAAACCGATTATTATTATTATTATTATTATTATTATTATTATTATTATTATTATTATTATTATTATTATTATTATTATTATTATTATTATTATTGTTGTTGTTGTTGTTGTTGTTGTTGTTGTTGTTATTGTTGTTGTTATTATTATTTTGAGGAAAGAAAATGAAGCATTAACTGTCTCACATATCTCGGTGGACACCCGAATTGCGCCTTAAGAGAAAAGGGTAAAGGAGGGAGTGAAAGTAAAAAGGAAGAAAGAGGTGCGTAGTGGAGGGCTGCTGAGGACTCGCTCCTTCATCCGTAACCCTTATGGCACGGTTCAGGGGTCGACCGAGAAGGGAGACAGATACTGCGCCATTTCCTTTCCCCCAAAACCAATTTTCAACTTTCAAGTGTTACCCGCCGCGATGGCTCAGTGGTTAGGCCGCTCTGCTACTGATCCAGAATTCCCGAGTTCGAACCCGACCGCGCCGGCAGCGTTTTGATGGAGGCGAAACGGAAAAGGCGCCCGTGTGCTGTGCGATGTCAACTCACGTTAAAGATCCCGGGTGGTCGAAATTAATCCGGAGCCCTCCTCTACGGCACCTCTTTCTTGCTTTCTTCTCTCAGTCCCTCCTTCATCCTTTCCCTTACGGCGAGGTTCAGGTGTCAGCCGGTTTGTGAGACAGGTAATGCGCCATTTTGTCCCCCCCCCCCCCCCAAAAAAAGACAATTTTTTATTTTCAATCTTTAACGTGCACTGATAGCGCACAGCACACGGGCGGCTTTTGCGTTTCGCCTCCATCGAAACGCGACCGCCACGGTCTGGTTCGAACCCGGGAACTCCGGATCAGCAAAAAAAAAAACAATTGAAAATTGGACTTGAGTAACGAAAATGACGCAGCAACTGTCTCACATATGTCGGTGGACACCCGAACCGCGCCGTAAGGAAAGGGATGAAGAGGCAGTGAAAGAAGGGAAGAAAGAGGTGCCGTAGTGGCGGGCTCCGCAATAATTTCTGTCACCTGGGGATCTTTAACAGGCACTGATATCGCACAGTACACGGGCACCTTTTGCGTCTCGCCTCCATCGGTAACGCGGCCGTTTATGATTTCGCCTTCCGGCTGGTGTGAAAGGTTATGAAGCGATAGCTTCACTACGCCATGTAAAGCCGATTCCGGCGTGCCTGGCACAGCCCTTTACTGCGCATGCGCCGCAAAACAGATGCAAGAAATATTCGAAAGCTCCGTAAAAATCAGAGGGAACGCGCACTAAAGGATTAAAAAACGAATGCGGATTATCTCAGCTAATCCAGGATATACAAAGCGAAAGCTGCCGGCGTTCATTGTGTTCATTGGCGTTGGCGTTGACAACTTTCTAGATGGAGATAATTTTGAGGAAAGGAAGGTCGCATATTTAGCTCCGTCGGCCAGTGGACGCCTCATTCGTGCTTTAATGTACTTGGCGGGATCTTTAACGTGTACTGACATCGCACAACACACGGGCGCCTTTGTGTTTCGCCTCCATCGAAACGCCGCCGCCGCGATCGGGATCGAACCCGGGTACTCCGGCTCAGTAGCCGAGCGCCCTAACAGCGCCTCCTTGCCCTAACCACTGAACCACCGCGGCGGCTGTTAAAGAACACATGGCCCATGTGCTGTGCGATGTCAGCGCATGTTAAAGATCTCCCGGTGGTCGAAATTATTCCGGAGCCTTCCACTACGGCACCTCTTTCTTCTTCTTTCACTTCCTCTAACCCTTCCCTTAAAGCGCGGTGCCGGTGTCCACCGAGATATGAGAGACAATTACTGGTCCAGTTCCTTTCCTCAAAAAAAAAACAATTTTCATTTTTAACACACACTGGTCGCTCAATAGCTTCTGGCCTGACAAAACGCAAGCTATTTCGCAGACTTCTGGAACGTGCATATATTTTAGGAGTGGAAATGATCTTTGAGGTGCGCTTAGTACTCTAGTTTACGTAGTTCCAAGTTGGCGGTCACCATGAAAACATGATCCACGCAGGTCTGGGTAATCTTCCAGAAAAAAAATTACGGTTATGTCATGAACGTCTCAAGTTTCCCAGGTTCAAAACGCATTCAGTAGTGGTAACTGCCGTCGAGTATTCCGGCGCAGCATTCACAGATCACTCATGAAAGTATAAGCAAAATATGAAGATTCATTCACATTTATTCTGAACATTTATCAACGGTCATAATACATACGTATGGTTGTAGACGGATATCATCGTGCCTCTCCGTAATGGAGGCTTTGGAGGACGAACACATAGTGCATTGACGTCCATCACCGCAACCCGTGAACCAAATTTTTCCAGGCGCGCTATATTCTCGAGGATAGTTCCATTAAGGACGTCACGAGTTGTTCGCACGATGAAACGCATCTGGTCCAGCTCTAGAAGGGAAGCGTTTTTGAAGCAGCGCCGATGCTAAAACATGTCCGCAGCTGGTGTCACGAACGCAGAAGCTGGGGTTCACCTAAAGGACAGCGAACGGGTCCCTGTTCGTGCTTCTGCTTTGGTACATGCATAAATCGAGATCGAATATAGTTACGCGCCTCCGGAGGGAGTCAGCTGCGTTAGAAACACTCCACTCTGTGTCAGTGCACGGTAGAACGCTGAGTACCTTGAAAGCCCCCCAAGATGCGAACCGGAAGAGATGGTATCTGTGCTGGAGTCGTCTCCATGGTTCCTGCACGATGACACTGCAGAGCGTCGACCATGCACCGCAGACAGATTCCACCTTGAATCTCAACGGCCTTGAGGGAGCGTAGCAGCAGCTTCGTCAGTGTTTGTTAAACCTGCTACCATCGGAACTGAGATCTACGAAGTCGCGCGCACCTTCGATGTATTCTAACCGGCAGGTAGCTGCAGCGCACTGGACTGAGGGCGTCGGTACCGGGCGTCTTTACACCGACGAAGCGAATGTTCGCTAAGTTGTCCCGTCCAGGTGGTGGGTGGAGGCGTATAGGTACCGGAGCTCGCTCTGGCTAAGTTGTCCCGTCCAGGTGGTGGGTGGAGGCGTATAGGTACCGGAGCTCGCTCTGAAGAATCTTCGCCGGAACAACCTGTGCACACTGCGCGCAGGTCACTTGTACAGCTGTGCTCTTGATGAAGTCGCGAGACCAGGGAAGCCGCCAGGCGTCTGGCTGTGGTGGGGCCCCTATCTACAATCTCGTACGGCAGGCCCCGAAGACCGAGATTTCCGGGAAGAGGCTCAGCAACCTCGTAGGCGATGAGCCCATACAGTACTTGGTTCCTTGCAGGCAGGTCATCGATGAGCCAGAGCTCGTCTTGAGGTCCCGTCATCGCACAGTCCGATTTGTCCTTCCAGGCGTCTGCAGCCACTGCGTTGTCGCTGCACATGGCTCATTCAGGCAGAAAGGCGAAGGTCTGGCCGACAGAAAGATTCGGCCGGCTTGTCGATGTAGGCTGCTCGTGCTGTGGCGCCGGCGCCACGCGCTGATCTGACATTCGCCGACGCGCGACCTTGCGATCTGCGCATGCGCAACTTTGCTGTCCAGCAAGAAGAAAATGAAAATTGGTTTTTGAGGAAATTCGAACCCGACCGAGGCGGCTGCGTTCTTATGGAGGCAAAACGCAAAAGGCGCCAGTGTGCTGTCCGATGTCAGTGCACGTTAAAGATCCCCAGGTGGTCGAAATTATTTACGGAGCCCTCCACTACGACAGCTCTTTCTTCCTTTCTTCTTTCACTCCCTCCTTTACCCCTTCCCTTACAAAGCGGCTCAGGTGCCCAACGATATGAGAGAGATACTGCGGATTTCCGATCCCCAAAAACCGATTATTATTATTATTATTATTATTATTATTATTATTATTATTATTATTATTATTATTATTATTATTGTTGTTGTTGTTGTTGTTGTTGTTGTTGTTGTTGTTGTTGTTGTTATTATTATTTTGAGGAAAGAAAATGAAGCATTAACTGTCTCACATATCTCGGTGGACACCCGAATTGCGCCTTAAGAGAAAAGGGTAAAGGAGGGAGTGAAAGTAAAAAGGAAGAAAGAGGTGCGTAGTGGAGGGCTGCTGAGGACTCGCTCCTTCATCCGTAACCCTTATGGCACGGTTCAGGGGTCGACCGAGAAGGGAGACAGATACTGCGCCATTTCCTTTCCCCAAAAACCAATTTTCAACTTTCAAGTGTTACCCGCCGCGATGGCTCAGTGGTTAGGCCGCTCTGCTACTGATCCAGAATTCCCGAGTTCGAACCCGACCGCGCCGGCAGCGTTTTGATGGAGGCGAAACGGAAAAGGCGCCCGTGTGCTGTGCGATGTCAACTCACGTTAAAGATCCCGGGTGGTCGAAATTAATCCGGAGCCCTCCTCTACGGCACCTCTTTCTTGCTTTCTTCTCTCAGTCCCTCCTTCATCCTTTCCCTTACGGCGAGGTTCAGGTGTCAGCCGGTTTGTGAGACAGGTAATGCGCCATTTTGTCCCCCCCCCCCAAAAAAAGACAATTTTTTATTTTCAATCTTTAACGTGCACTGATAGCGCACAGCACACGGGCGGCTTTTGCGTTTCGCCTCCATCGAAACGCGACCGCCACGGTCTGGTTCGAACCCGGGAACTCCGGATCAGCAAAAAAAAAAAACAATTGAAAATTGGACTTGAGTAACGAAAATGACGCAGCAACTGTCTCACATATCTCGGTGGACACCCGAACCGCGCCGTAAGGAAAGGGATGAAGAGGCAGTGAAAGAAGGGAAGAAAGAGGTGCCGTAGTGGCGGGCTCCGCAATAATTTCTGTCACCTGGGGATCTTTAACAGGCACTGATATCGCACAGTACACGGGCACCTTTTGCGTCTCGCCTCCATCGGTAACGCGGCCGTTTATGATTTCGCCTTCCGGCTGGTGTGAAAGGTTATGAAGCGATAGCTTCACTACGCCATGTAAAGCCGATTCCGGCGTGCCTGGCACAGCCCTTTACTGCGCATGCGCCGCAAAACAGATGCAAGAAATATTCGAAAGCTCCGTAAAAATCAGAGGGAACGCGCACTAAAGGATTAAAAAACGAATGCGGATTATCTCAGCTAATCCAGGATATACAAAGCGAAAGCTGCCGGCGTTCATTGTGTTCATTGGCGTTGGCGTTGACAACTTTCTAGATGGAGATAATTTTGAGGAAAGGAAGGTCGCATATTTAGCTCCGTCGGCCAGTGGACGCCTCATTCGTGCTTTAATGTACTTGGCGGGATCTTTAACGTGTACTGACATCGCACAACACACGGGCGCCTTTGTGTTTCGCCTCCATCGAAACGCCGCCGCCGCGATCGGGATCGAACCCGGGTACTCCGGCTCAGTAGCCGAGCGCCCTAACAGCGCCTCCTTGCCCTAACCACTGAACCACCGCGGCGGCTGTTAAAGAACACATGGCCCATGTGCTGTGCGATGTCAGCGCATGTTAAAGATCTCCCGGTGGTCGAAATTATTCCGGAGCCTTCCACTACGGCACCTCTTTCTTCTTCTTTCACTTCCTCTAACCCTTCCCTTAAAGCGCGGTGCCGGTGTCCACCGAGATATGAGAGACAATTACTGGTCCAGTTCCTTTCCTCAAAAAAAAAACAATTTTCATTTTTAACACACACTGGTCGCTCAATAGCTTCTGGCCTGACAAAACGCAAGCTATTTCGCAGACTTCTGGAACGTGCATATATTTTAGGAGTGGAAATGATCTTTGAGGTGCGCTTAGTACTCTAGTTTACGTAGTTCCAAGTTGGCGGTCACCATGAAAACATGATCCACGCAGGTCTGGGTAATCTTCCAGAAAAAAAATACGGTTATGTCATGAACGTCTCAAGTTTCCCAGGTTCAAACGCATTCAGTAGTGGTAACTGCCGTCGAGTATTCCGGCGCAGCATTCACAGATCACTCATGAAAGTATAAGCAAAATATGAAGATTCATTCACATTTATTCTGAACATTTATCAACGGTCATAATACATACGTATGGTTGTAGACGGATATCATCGTGCCTCTCCGTAATGGAGGCTTTGGAGGACGAACACATAGTGCATTGACGTCCATCACCGCAACCCGTGAACCAAATTTTTCCAGGCGCGCTATATTCTCGAGGATAGTTCCATTAAGGACGTCACGAGTTGTTCGACGATGAAACGCATCTGGTCCAGCTCTAGAAGGGAAGCGTTTTTGAGCAGCGCCGATGCTAAAACATGTCCGCAGCTGGTGTCACGAACGCAGAAGCTGGGGTTCACCTAAAGGACAGCGAACGGGTCCCTGTTCGTGCTTCTGCTTTGGTACATGCATAAATCGAGAATCGAATATAGTTACGCGCCTCCGGAGGGAGTCAGCTGCGTTAGAAACACTCCACTCTGTGTCAGTGCACGGTAGAACGCTGAGTACCTTGAAAGCCCCCAAGATGCGAACCGGAAGAGATGGTATCTGTGCTGGAGTCGTCTCCATGGTTCCTGCACGATGACACTGCAGAGCGTCGACCATGCACCGCGACAGATTCCACCTTGTAATCTCAACGGCCTTGAGGGAGCGTAGCAGCAGCTTCGTCAGTGTTTGTTAAAACCTGCTACCATCGGAACTGAGATCTACGAAGTCGCGCGCACCTTCGATGTATTCTACCGGCAGGTAGCTGCAGCGCACTGGACTGAGGGCGTCGGTACCGGGCGTCTTTACACCGACGAAGCGAATGTTCGCTAAGTTGTCCCGTCCAGGTGGTGGGTGGAGGCGTATAGGTACCGGAGCTCGCTCTGGCTAAGTTGTCCCGTCCAGGTGGTGGGTGGAGGCGTATAGGTACCGGAGCTCGCTCTGAAGAATCTTCGCCGGAACAACCTGTGCACACTGCGCGCAGGTCACTTGTACAGCTGTGCTCTTGATGAAGTCGCGAGACCAGGGAAGCCGCCAGGCGTCTGGCTGTGGTGGGGCCCCTATCTACAATCTCGTACGGCAGGCCCCGAAGACCGAGATTTCCGGGAAGAGGCTCAGCAACCTCGTAGGCGATGAGCCCATACAGTACTTGGTTCCTTGCAGGCAGGTCATCGATGAGCCAGTGCTCGTCTTGAGGTCCCGTGATCGTACAGTCCGATTTGTCCTTCCAGGCGTATGCAGCCACTGCGTTGCCACTGCACATGGCTCATTCAGGCAGAAAGGCGAAGGTCTGGCTAAAGTACGCTTTAGTCTGGCCGACAGAAAGATTCGGCCGGCTTGTTCGATGTAGGCTGCTCGTGCTGTGGCGCCGGCGCCACGCGCTCATCTGACATTCGCCGACGCGCGATCTTGCGATCTGCGCATGCGTAACGGCGCAGTGCAGCAAAAAAAATATTTTTGAGGAAATGACCCAGTAACTGTCTCACATATCTTGGTGGACACCCGAACCGCCCCTAAGAAAAGGAATAAAGGAGGGAGTGAAATAAGAAGGGAAGAAAGAGGTGCCGTAGTCGATGAGTAAGCCATGTTGCTGGGCTAGTTGGTTTAGCATTTTTTTGAAGCTTGGAAAAAACCCACCTTGACGCAAATAAATTCACACAGACAAAACAAAAGGCAAGGAGACAACGGACAGCGCCTGTCCGTTGTCTCCTTGCCTTTGTTTTGTCTGTGTGAATTTATTTGCGCCAAGGTGGTTTTTCCAAGCTTCAAAAAATGCCGTAGTGGAGGGCTCCGGAAAAATTTCGTCCCGTGCACTGACATTGCACAGCACACGAGCGTCTTTTGCGTTTCGCCTCCATCGAAACGCGGCTGTTTACGGTTTTGTCTTCCGGCTGGTGTGAAAGGTTTTGAAGCGATAGCTTCATTACACCATGCAAAGCCGATTTTGCGTGCCTGGCACAGCCCTATGCTGCGCATGCGCCGCGTAACAGGTGCAATAAATATTGGGGGCAGCGTAAAAATCAGAGGGCTCGCACACTCAATCTTTATAAAACCGGCGTTCAAGCCGGGAATCGAACCGAAGACTTTGGCGTTCGAGACGGGGACGCTTCCAGTCCGCCACGACGGCTCAACGTTTAAACGCTTCAGCGCGAATAAAGGCGCGCCTAGAGAATGCACGGGTTTCTTAGAAACTTATCTGCTAGATACAAACTGAGCAATACATGAGTAGTGAGCATTTAAATTACAGATGGAAGTAAGAGTAAACGTTTGCCGGTGGTGTTGGTCCATTGATTTCCAGAAACTGGATGCACCGCTTGAAGGCTTCTCGATGATATGACTTGCAGGCGAAGCGATTTAGTGAGAAACGAACTTTTATACAGGCTATTTACAGATGGGTACAAACAAAAGTCAGTATACGGCCACAACTATCCGCGGCCGGCCTAGCCGACCGCCTGCACAGAGCCGAGGGACACCGCGTCCCAACAGTCAAACTGGCGCGCCTCGCACCAGCTCTCAACGGTCACTCAGACTTCCACACTCCGTCGCTCCCATTCTGACTACCCCACAAGTTCAAAATTCCACATGCAAGCACCAAATCACTTGGACTCCTGGGCACGAGGGGTTCGAGGGAAACGAGGCCGCGGACAGTCTAGCTCGAGGATATACTAACCGAGCGACTAACCTCCCCGACCTCACCCCTCTCCCCTCTACGCACGGCGAGCGCCTCTCCTTCTCCGAACACAAAGACAAGTCTATCCCCCACCACACCGTAAGCTAACGGCGGCAGAGGCGAGGGAATGGCGACAACTACAGACGAACACCTTTCCTAACCTACACAAGTACCACAGCATCTGCCCCTGGTGTGGCGGAATTCCAACAACATATCATGTAACGTGGGGCTGCTCCGGTCCCAAGCCCCCCGAACTAGACAAACATCACTCCGAGGAACAGTGGGAGTCTGCCCTGTTCAGCTCTGACTTGGCGACGCAGCGAAAGCTGATATCCCAAGCAAGAGCAACTGCGGTGGACATTGGGGTCCTGAAATAAGGACTCCACCCAAAATATGTATTTTCGCCGCCTCTCTATCCTACCTTTTTAGAATAAATGTTTTCTACTACTACTAATCCCTCCGAACACGGCCAGACCGAGCGCCTGCCAGCTAGGAGTAGCTAGAGACAAAAACACACGGGCGCGGCTCCCTTCGCGGGTACACCCGAAGATGCCCGCGCCCCTTTCCACACGTAAAAATAAACTGCTAACTGCGGCTCATCAGTTTTGACGAATAGGAAAGCTCAGAACTGATGTCAGCGTTTTCCCTTACCCCCGAGTTCCTCCCTAGGTGGTCTCGCAATCCTTCGCCAAGGGGACAAGGGTCCAAGGTCGAGGCCGGCAGATAGCCCCGCCGTCCGGAGCGGCGAAGGAAACCGCAAGGACGAATGGGGGAGACTAACCAAAAAGGCATGAGTCCCCTTTTAACGGCGTACACCAAAGCAAAACAAAATAAAACAAAACCGGACGCGCAGCCTAGGTCACTGCCCTCTCGCGGAATATTCACAACACATGTACAAAAAATGGCCAGGCTTAGCTTGGTTAAGCCAAGAATGCGTTGCATATTGCGCGGTCTTTTTTTTTTTTTTTGAGGGCGAGGTATTGCTTGGCGGCACTCGATTTTCTCGGCAATACTTGGCTATACTTGGATTTACTCGGTAATACTTGGTTTAGCTATTTTAATTCTTGGTCATTCTGTGTGCAAGTACTGCCTGTGATACTTTAGTGGTACAGGCAGGAGCTCATTAGTTTACGTTTTTTTTATGGCAGCTCCACCATACTCTTTGTGTGCAAGTACCGGGGGGGAAATCCGACTGTGCGGCCTGCCCGTGGCCCCCCCTGCCACCGGATACGGGCCGGTGTAGTTTCGGCTACTAGGCTTTGTTCCGGTGCAACGCACAGCGGTGGGGATGGGCTGGCCGGGGCCCGTCCTCTGGGGATGCAAAACCCCATGGGAGTGGCAGCGACTCCCAAGCGACTGAGTGGGCCAGTCGCGCACGTGAGGTCCGATGCCTGTGCGGAGGCAGGCCTGGTTTCATAATCAGGTTGGACTCACGGAATTGGGATCAAAAAGTGCTCGAAAATCAAAAAGCCTCTGCATGCGGGGGCGTGCGTGGCTACCGGCTGGCGCGTCGGTTTCTGGCCACGGAGAGGCCAGGTCCGCGCGGGGGTTTCCAGCAGAAGGGCTCCTTGGGAGCGATGTCCTCGGGGAAGCAGCCAGGGATGGCTGACCGCGGGGCCGTGAGGCTAGAGCGCGGGACGCCGAGGTAAGGGGGACCTTAGTAGGACCGATGCGAAAACCGTCGATGTTGTGGAGTAGCGGTGGAGTAGGCCCGGGTTATCTCACCCTCGGCCAGGTTCTTGGTTTGTGGCCCGGTCAGCCCGGCCCTGAACACTCCCTCCTCAGTAGGTGTGGAGCAAGCCAGGGGAGGAAATAAGTGCAAGGTTGGTTGGTTGGAAGCACAGGTGGGTCCCCGGGAGTCTAATTCCATTGGCTGGATCCACCACACATACTTCCGGAGTCTGAAAAGCCGCGAAAAACACTTGACGGTTAGTAGCAGAGAGCGGGTGGTCCCCAACCGCCAGTCCGAACCGGACCCCTGAAAGTCGTGGAGGAGCCCGAGGCAGCTGCCCCGGGTTAGGATTCCCTGTCTCCGAGTCGGAGCTATTGCGTCGTTGGGTGGTCGGGCATCCCGTGAGTGGAGCCGCACCATTGGACAACATCGACGCCCTCCCTGTCCTGGCCAGACAGGAGTCGAGCGATGATAAAATGAGGGTCAATATCTCGCTGTCCCCATTCCCATCACATTACCCATAACCCTTCCCTCAGTCCCATTCCCACAACCTATGTCCCAACCCCTCCGCTACGTCCCAGGGGAGATCAGGGGAGTCTCCCCGGGCCCGCTCCCCCGGCTGTGGGTCGCTTAGTAGCATTACCCCATTTTTTTTATTTTCCCACCTACGGGTGGCAAAAGCACAACATTGCCTTCGGGCCTTTTCATTTATATTACGATTGGGTTAAGCCTGTGATACTTTAGTGGTACAGGCAGGAGCTTATTGGTTTACGTTTTTTTATGGCAGCTCCACCATACTCTTTGTGTGCAAGTACCAGTAGTGAGGCGAGAAGTGCTGTAGTGGCTATATACGTGGTTGCCGGTGAAGCTAATGCAGTTGCGCTCTGTCGAACTGCTTTACCCGTGGGCGGCATCTGGCTGTAAGACTGTCCCGGCGAAGGAGCGCAGCTCTTTTATACATATGCCGTGACGTCGATCATAACGCAGCGCCCCTAGCGGGAGGAGCGAGAGTCAGGTGGCGGCTGCGGCCGCGCGCGACCGCGCCAGTTGGGGCCCAGTTTTTCCTCCGTGACGTCACGCGCCGGCGCAGCGCCCCTAGCGGGAGGAGCGGGAATCAGGTGGTGGCTGCGGCCGCGCGCGACCGCGCGAGTTGGGGCCCAGCTTTTCCTCCGGCTGTCGTGACGTCACGTCTCGTGGCTGCGCTAAAGGTCAATCGTGGCTGCCCGGCCGCGCCCAAGGGCTGAACTGAGTGATTGCAATATGCAACGCATAAAAGTTGCGACAGCGAGCCGAACCCTACAGTAAGCGAGTAGCATGCGTTACCAGTAAAACTGCTCCGTGCTTGGCGTGCATTCGTAGCGCCATCCTGTATCAGACACAGAAAGCCCCTTCGCAATGCCATGGGCGGTCTCGAGGAGGGCGCGCGCGCGCGCGCTCGGACCCTCCAGACCGGCCGTGGCCATGCACGGCGCTGGCCCGGCAGATGGCGCGCGTCTCATCTGAGTCAACGCATTCTCTGAATGCTGATGTGCCATCTAAATCAGGCCCCGCCGCGATGGCTCAGTGGTTAGGGCGCTCGACTACTGATCCGGAGTTCCCGGGTTCGAACCCGACCGCGGCTGCAGCGTTTTTATGGAGGAAAAACGCCAAGGCGCCCGTGTGCTGTGCGATGTCAGTGCACGTTAAAGATCCCCAGGTGGTCGAAATTATTCCGGAGCCCTCCACTACGGCACCTCTCCCTTTCTTCTTTCACTCCCTCCTTTACCGTTCCCTTACGGCGCGGTTCAGGTGTCCAACGCTATATGAGACAGAGACTGCGCCATTTCCTTTCCCCCGAAAAACCAAGTATTATATTTAAATCAGAGGGTGCTCGATCACGAGGGAACGCTATCGCGTTTCACTCTTAAGGCGGAGCTTACGAAAATTGGTTTTTGGGGAAAGGAAATGGCGCAGTAACTGTCTCACACATCTCGGCGGACATCTGAACCGCGCCGTAAGGGAAGGGACAAATGAGGGAGTGAAAGAAGAAAGAAGAGAAGTGCCGTAGTGGAGAGCTCCGGCACAATTTCGATCACCTGGGGATCTTTATCGTGCGCTGACGTCGCACAGCACACGGGTCGACACTATGCCATCTTGCGGGAACTGCAGGCTCTACAGGTAGGCCCTAAAACCTATATTTACGCTCGCGCCTTTCTCTCAGGCCGCGTAGAATATCTGTTACGGGTCCAATTGGACTTATTTTTGGACATGTGGCGGAGAGTTTGAAGCATGCTTCACTCCCGCCACCGGTTGGCCCGGTATTGCACTACCTCCGGGATAGGCCTTGTCTTTAGCGCGTCTTTACTGTCCTGTCTTTCTATCCCATCTTTCAACTCTCCTACTATCTGCACATGGTAGGGATTGTGGCTCAGCTTGAGCCAGTGGGCAGGCCTGTGCACTTTCCTTTTCTTTCTTCCTGGCAACAACTTCTCTCTCTCTCTCTCTCTCAGGCCGCACTGCCACCCTGCACATAGATAAGATTATCACACCCCCTTCACACTCGGAGAGCTCAGAACCCCTCAAGGGGCTGTTCTTTCTCCCCTTTTCTTTAACATTGCTCTCATCTCATGGCTCTGACGGGGAAATTGAGGAAACTCTTCAGTTAGCAGCAGATACCATCTCCTCTCACGCGTCATCCATCGGGCTCGAATGTTCCCCCTCTAAGTCCGTGCTCTTACTAATTACACCAAAATCTAGCGCTAACTCGTCCGTCCATCCAAATTTCTTTAAAATGATCCCCTATCTATCCCCATAACACCCGACCTTCGCATCCTTGGCCTCTACTTGGAGGATTCTGAACGAAGTGAACATACTCTTAAAAGACTCAAGGCCTCCACGCAATCCGTGTTGCGCCTTCTACGCCGAGTATCCTCCCTTAACAAGGGTTTAGACGAAGCGGACAACACGAAAGTAGTGCATGCATGCATGCATGAAAGTAGCCGCATTATATACGTTATCTCATATCTCAAATTTAACCACACGGAAACCGAACGTGTGAACGCCATGATCCGCCTTGCGACTAAGGCAGCCCTAAACCTACCTCGTAGCACTAGCACAGCCAAACTCCTTTCACTAGGCATGCATAACACCATTCAGGAACTAGTTGACGCGCACCTTCAGACGCAGTACCCTAGACTTGCCGCGAGCGCCGCTGGCCGCCATATACTCTACGCCCTTCGCATCAACATACCCGCTAACCAGTCAATCCTTATAGCCGTCCCTCGACACATCCATTCACCTCTCGTTGTGAAACGCCTTCCTCGAAACGTCCATCCCCAATCTCATATCCCTCGCCGCGTAGCTCGCGCTAATGCCCTCCATAAGTATTACGGGCAAGCCCACGATGCCGTTTGGGTAGATGCCGCATGTACAGCGCATGAAGCGGTAGCAGTTGCCCACAATCCAACCCTACCTCACCCCGTAACTCACCGTCTTTCCTCGGGCTCTACGCCTGAGGAGGCAGAGGAGACCACCATCGCCCTAGCCCTTGCACATTCGGACGCCCAATACATCTTCAGCGACTCCAAAACGGCTCTGTCCAACTTTGCTAGGTGCAGGATTCACGCCCCTGCCTGGCAATTGTTGAACACCCCTACTTAAAATTTACCGCGCAGGGTAGAGCTCCAGTGGGTGCCGGCTCACTCTGGAAATCCTGGAAACGAGGCTGCCGATAAATTCGCCCGAGGTTTGATTTGGCAGGCTCAGGACAGTCTCGATCCAGGATTCTCAATGGAGCGGGCGCACACCTTTGCAGAGCTCACGCAAATATCCCGTTTGGACCGTCGGACTTACCCCCTCTCAGCCCCTCTTTTACGCACTCCCAACAGGTCCTCTTCAGACGCCTCCAGACCCGCTCTCTGTCATCCCCTCAGCTGTTTTCCCACTATTGTAGCACGTCCCCTGCATGCTCCCTATGCTGTGACCCTCACGCCACACTCTCCCAAATCCTTTTCGGCTGCCCTACTGACCATCCCCCTCAGGAACAGCGCGCCATCTCGAGCTGGGAGGACTGGGAGGTCCTGCTCACGTCTGCAGACCCGACATCGCAGCTTGCTGCGGTGACTCGGGCTGCCGACGTCACGTCTCGACATGACCTACATGATGCAGTGCGGGACCGCGCAGTGGCCCGGGGACCCAGCAGGGTCTAAAACTCACTTGCAGAAACAAAGTTTTTCTGTCTGTCTGTCAGCATACGGGCGCCTTAGCGTTTCGCCTCCATCGAAAAGCTGCTGTCGCGGTCGGGTTCGAACCCGGGTACTCCGGCTCAGCTACCACTCACGAATATAGAATGGTATGCAGTGAAGAAAAATAAATTATAAGTCCCATACATTCTAGCTACTCACTCCACCATCGCCGAAGTGTGAACACTAGAAAAGAAGGCTGGCGACAGAAGGCTGCTATTCGCATTGTCTTGTAGCGCAGCAGTTCCCCTAATGGCACGCAATAAATGTTTAATTGTTTTCCTGCTGTATTCACAGCATAATCGTTTTTAATGATTATTTTCGTGAACAGGGCTTGAAAACAACTGTAGGAAAAAGTTTTCTGGACAAAAGTGGCGCCAATTATTCCAGAATTTCACATAGAAAATAGTCAAATCCAAAGTTTACATGGTGATGCTGAACCAATTATTTGCCTAATTGTTCTCTACATCATGGTGTAGAATTGCTCAAACAAGCGAAGCATATAACAGCTTGCATAACTACGGAACTTCCGCGTTTGTCTCGGTTTGCGTCTAGGTGGATTTGGCTCCTGTTGAAAAAAAAGCTCATTTATTTCTACAATAAACGCAACCCCCCCCCCCCCCTCTACCCTCTCATTTCTCCTCCACAGGTGGAGTGGCTACATCGTCCCACCGCTGCTGGTCGTAAATGGCTGTGGCGCAAGCGGAGTTGGCTCCGGTATCTATACAAGTCCCCGGGAATAAACTTGTTTCAGGGCTGTAGGACTACTACATTTGCAGCTTTCGGGCATACGTACGTACCATCTTTGCCAAACGCAACCGGACAGCGGTGGTTTGTTTCTTAGCCGCGTAGCGAAAGTAAGGTAAACCCTTGTCGTCACGTTTTGAAACCTTTCAGTCTTTAGGGGTGCCGTAAAGGCTCCCTTATACGCTTGAGAAGCAAAAACCTTGAGAAGCAATTCCTTTTGGAGCGTTGCTAGAGCGTGGCCGTGGATTCGGCGCTCAGCACGAGCGAGCAGGATGTACTACGTTAAACACGGACGACGGGGCGGTACCGTACTGGGAAGAAGAGCTCAGATGGATGTGGCATCTGTAAGGATCGACTAGTCTTTTGGCGTGAGTGGCACGCTGCTACGCAAGCAGCCAGGTTTCATGTAGCGTTTCAAGCCCTCGTCGCTGCCGCTTCGTCTTATCCGCGTCTTACTGTATTTTCTTTGTAATTCTTTATCACTGCCTTTTCGACTCAGTATATTTGTTCTATTTGTTCTATATTTTCGTTCTGCCCTGCTCAGGTGTAGCGGCTGTTTTCTTTTCTTTCTTTTGAGGCGTTGTTTTGGTCCGGAATAAACCGGTCTTTTTATACTGACTGTGGGCGTGTCACTCGTCGAGTGAGACCACGGCTCGCGGACACCGTTCCCTGGAAGGCGAGGCCTTCAAGGTCTTTCGCCCAAATGTCTTTACCACTGTAACTACAGTGCTGCTGCACCATGTTCCGCGCTTAGCCACGCTAAACCTTCTGCTGCTTTTATTCTTCTTCCTCCGCCTTCAAGCGCTCGCTGTAACTTGCCGCCGAAGCCTACAGTCATGGCCAGGAACGAGCCTCCTGCTTTTTCTTTTCCTGATAGAAATATATTCCTACCCCCAAGATCCCAATCCATAACCTGTCATTAATGAGAGCACGTGCGCATCTCTAGGTACGCCCATCGCTCGCAGTCATCAGATGAGCCGCGTGGGAGAGAACTTGGTCGCCTGCACTCTCAGGCTCCGCCGACGTTGGCCAGTCAACACCGGATAGAGCAGGAAACAGTGCGTCCCGTGTATGCATACAGGCGTCACGTGTAAGCTTCGCGCTCTGATCCATTCCAAGGAGATGCAGCTGCGCAAACGCAGCTTCAATTCACCTCCGACGGGGCAAAAACGCGCACGGATAAACGCGTGCGGAAGGTGTCTGCATACTTGCGCACTGCACGCAGAACCGTCAACGCGTGCCACGACGCCGCCGCGATTTTAAGCAGCTGGATTCGTTAGTCACTTATCTAGGCTCTCTCGAGCTTCGATACCGTTGCAACTACGTAACAAATATCATACCTCGGAGTGCAGTTGATCGTGCGTCTATACGTCACCATTTTCGATACATATATTTCGTTAAAGCGGTACCGTACGTTGTATTTGGTTTCTGGCTCGTATAGTTGATCACGAATACATTCAACAGCCGTCCCTATATTTTAAAACACTAATATGATTCACTGTAACACGGTAATTCGCTGTAACGCAGGGAAAGAGTCACCGAGAAAATGTAACTTTCAAAGAAAGTTTATATTTTGAAACTGAAAATCCACTTAAAGAAATGCGATGGCTTCCTTACCTCAGTGAGGAGCCCTCTTTGATTCCTTAACTCAATGAAGCGTTGAAGGGAGCCAGCTCATTTTCGAACCGGCCATTGCTGCTCCACAGGTAAGGAAGCACTCAGAGCAAGCCGCTTGTACGCGTCTGGTTTCGAGAACGTGCGCCTAATATTTGAAATATATTTATCGAAACTGGAAAGAAAAGCAAGCAGACATCTATAACTTTGCATTTGTTTTGAGGTACGCGCACCTATGGGCGCTTGATTTGCATTTTATGCGTATTGTTTCGATACTCTAGATTGTTTGTAAGGAAAGCATATATAGTGGCTTTGGCAACGTCCAATTCTTTACAATGATGCGATAGTGCAGTGGCAGCAGCGAATGATGGCTTTGTCACTGTGAGCTCGGCTTCGCCGCAGCCAAGGAAGATGCCCCACTGCACAAGCGCAGAGCGAGTGGTTGTATAGTGAAGCACACGTTCAGGTCAAGCAGTCTCAAGATAAGGACGCGCCAATGGAGGCCTCACTAAGGGCTTCTTAGTAAGGCTCATTTAAATATTGACTGATGCAAGGCAAGCGGCTGTTAAGGCTTCCCCATTTGGGCAATGTGGGTTCTAGAATTTGGACCTAAGGCTGTAGATAATTTTTAAACAGGAACCTAATACGAAGGTGAACTACCGCAGTATTGAAACGTCCAAATACGTGCACAGTACGGCTGCCAATTTACACAGGGTAGCGCCTAAGGGCACCCTGACCTTCGGCGTTTGATTTACTTTTCATGCGACCAGTTCATCTGAATGTGCGCCCAAGATATATACGCGGTAATCGCGTAAACACTTTTTCTTGCGTAAAAGGCCTCCTTCGTTCCCACAACATTCATGGTATCATATACGTGTTATTATAACGTATAGAGTGAGGCATATAGAGCATTATCATTATAACGTACAGCATTATTACTATAACGTTATTATAACGTATAGAGCGAGGGGCTGCCATATAGCTTTTAAAGCCTCTTCTTACGTCGAACTGTGTTTATAAACTGACGAAATAGACAAATGTGGCACCATGTAACGTATTAGGCTCCATCGATGATAAGTGGTGTCGAAGGCATCGAGGCGCCCTACAGGACAAAATGTATACCCCCAGAGACGCCGCGCCCACTGTAGTGCATAGCCATCTTTTACAGCGTTTTCTTGAAGAAAAAAAAGGAAACTGCCAGTTATGCACTTTAAATGCGGCGGTAAACCACAGAGTAATCACCTTTTCATCAATCGTGCAGCAAGAGAGGCGCACACTGAGCGGACGTCCAAATTAGCTTGTCTAAATCACTTTTCTTCTGGCTAAATAACTTCGAAATTTCTCACGTTTCAATGTGGCGTTATTTTTTATTTAATTTAAATCAGTATTCTGACATTACTTGTACTATTTAAATATGCGTCGTAAGAGTCGTTGCGTGTGGCTGTAGGCATAGAAGCACGCATAACACAGGGTACGGAGAACGGTAAGTACGTCGTAAAGACATAACGATGGAACCCAGGGCTGTATGTCTGCTGCCTGCATTCGAGGGAACATCCAAGCTTGAGGAAAACATTTTGGTTCACGTTGACAAACTTTTGATAAAAATCTGGCGAGGAAAAGACGTCGGACGATAATCATGCGAGGCGTTGTACGCGAGGAAAACTGTTCCTCCCAGCGCTGACTAGACCGCCCACTCGACTCGGTCCAAGCGCCTCTGGGCGATGCGAACTAGAATCTGCTCAAGCACGCGCGCGACGCGCCTGTGCTCTGGCCGCAGGGTGTACAAGCCGCTCGAAGTGCCGCCTCCGCCAACTTCCAGCCAGATTGTCGAGAAGGGCCCGGTCACGTTCACGCTGGAGATGCGCAGCTCGACCAGGCGCATCGAGCTGACCACCACTCGCGATCCCTCTTCGGCCGGCATGAGAATGGAGCACTCCAGTTCCAGCGCGTCGGCCACCAGGTGTGCGCTGCCAGCCAGCATCACCCAGCTTGCCGCCGTCTAGTCGGAGATGACCTGCGATCAGAAGAGGAAAAAGAAAGTACGCTCCTCCAAACTTACACGACTTAGTTCGAGTTAGGGTAAGCTCGAGTACGTCTGGAGTAGTGCTTTAGCACTAATAATTTTTCGGTTCGTGGATTTCTCTTCCAGAAGCATTAACTGCCCTACATCTCACAGCTTAATGCACTGGAATGGAAGTAGGACTGCTTGCTCAAGCGTGTGGTTGGCTGGCGAGCGCGTGAAATTAGCACGCTTGCGTAAACCCCTTGCACATATATCTTCCACTCCGGTGCAACAACTGCGAGATAAAGGATACACAAGCTTCGAACAAACGCCGCAATTTTGCTTTTACAGTCGGTGATACAGTCGGCGTAGAAAAATCCATCGTAGAGACCACATTGACCGTGATAACATTAATCTAGTCTAGCAATAGCCTAACATTTGTCTAGCAATAGTGAAACTTAGGCACATGTAGAGCCGCGTCAATGTGCAAACCACGCAGACCAGATGTGCTTGCGATAGCTGACATGCTCATTAAAAGTGCTAAACGCGCTAAGTCGGCGTCACAAAGGTTATAGAATTACCACGTGGCTGCCTCTAAGACGTAGCGGTAGATGGAGTAGACGTCTCAAGCTACGCACTCGAATAAGAAATGAAGGAGATATAGAGATAAAAAATATTAGAGCCCAATTATGACTTTATACGTGCTGTACAGCCAAGCGGACAAATGCTAACTGGTCGACATGGAAATTGATTTTTGAGGAAAGGTATTCGCGAAATAACTGTCACACATCTCTGTGGACACCCGAACCGCGCCGTAAGGATAAAGGAGGTACTGAGAGAAGAAAGGAAGAAAGAGGTGCCGTAGAGGAGGGCTCCAGAATAATTTCGACCACCTGTGGATCTTTAACGTGCACTGAAATCGCACAGCACACGGGCGCCTTTTGCGTTTCGCCTCCATCGGAACGCGGCCTTCGCGGTCGGGTTCGAACCCGGCAACTCCGGCTCATGTAGCCGAGCGCCCTAACGACTGAGCCACCACGGCGGGTTAAAAAATTAAAAATTGGTTTTGAGGAAAGGAAATGGCGCAGTAACTGTCGCACGTATCTTCGTGTACGCCTGAACCGCACCGTAAGGAAGAGATAGAGGATTCACTCCCTCCTTCCTCTCTGCCACCACGGCGTGGTTGAGGTCTCCATGGAGAATGAAACGGTTACTGCACTTTCCTCTCCTCACAACCAATTCTTATTTCCAATTCTTAGGGAAAATGTGGCATGAAACATTCCTTGCCGCTGTCGTGGAACTTTACACAGAACACCAGGTACCATTACTTTGCACTTATCTATTTGTTGTCATCTCCCATACAGAATGCCTTCAGGGCCAGCTTAAAAATGTGCTCGATAATCGCAGTGTCTCTTTAACGTAGAATATATATATATTTTTTTTTACGTTGACAAAGAGCGTTTCCACCACTTGCTCTCCTGATTGTTTTGCGTGCGTGCCAAGTTACTTGTCTCGGTGGTAATCAATGCGGCTACTGGCCGGAATTGAGACTCACGGTGAGCCGTATATGAAAATTAAGACGGCAATGTTCCGTTAGGATATCGCGGCGTCAACGTCATCCGGTCTGACCTGCTCCAAGTCAGTGCAGAAGCTGCGCCGCAGCGGTATGGCCAGCCTACCAACAGGAAAACCGACCTCGATATCCCGCAGCTGCACGTCCACTGTCGACTTGAGGAAGCTGTCGTTGCAGCTGAGCGTGGCCTCCTTGACGTAGGCGCTGTGCAATCCGTACAAGCGAAAGTTGTGCACGGACATCAGCCGGCCGATCGTTATGGATTCCTCGATCACCAACGGCTCCCGCTTCCGAAGCTCCTCTCGACTGGGCTCGATGAGCTTGTTCAGTCTCTCTTTGACGCCCGCCCCCAGGAAGCAGAAGTTCATAGCGGGGCGCCGGCCGCCTGCGACGCCATTGAACACCTTGGTCACAGTTACACCGCGTCACCCCTATCGGTGGTTGCAAAATAGGAGCTGTAAAGAAAAATACCCGCTGAAGAGGACACGAACACCAGTATTTCGTCCTTGCTCTTTTAACGCGATGATTAGAAGCTTCATAGGCAAAAAATGTCCAACAAACTGTGGAAAACAGACGTTAAAGTATTCATTACCAACCATTTTAAATTAAATCTTTATGGAGACAATGTCACATCCACAATTTCATTAAAGGAATTGCGCGCCACTCTTCTATGATAAAGTCTTTTTCTCACTTGCTTTGTTTTTCGTTTTGTTCGCTCTATGACGTGACGTAGCTTAGCCTACATACGTGTCTGTATGTGTACCGCCTTCGTCGCACGCTGTTTGGCTCTTATGTGTGCAAGGATTTCTGGGCTTCTGAAGCTGTTTTTACAGCTTTTTACGGCTTCTCGCGACGTTCTTTTGTGGTGAAATAAATTTCAACTGGAATTTAATAAAAAATGTGTTGTCGGTCATAAAATTCGTCCATTGCCTGGAAGGGAAGTGACTTCACCAGACCGAATAATTCCCATTGGCTGATGGGAAGTGCCGTCATTAGACCGGAAGTGACGTCACGTCCGGAAAAAGGCATCAACAACTTTTAATGCTATCCCACTGCCAGCGCACAACACAAAAGGGTGTAAGTGGGAATTTTTCCCCATTTTCTAAAGTTATGATTCACGTGCATAGCAGTCATCACTGAATGACACGCAATAAAGAGAGAGAGAGAGAGAGAAAACTATATTGCAACGCAACAATGAATCGCCTGTCCTTCGCTGAATTGTACGTCGCGGTCTTTATCATGCCCCGCCGCGGTGGCTCAGTGGTTAGAGCGCTCGGCTACTAATCCGGGGTTCCCGGGTTCGAACCCGACCGCGGCGGCTGCGTTTCGATGGAGGCGAAACGCTAAGGCGCCCGTGTGCTGTGCGATGTCAGTGCACGTTAAAGATCCCCTGGATCCCGAAATTATTCCGGAGCCCTCCACTACGGCACCTCTTTCTTCCTTCTTTCTTTCAAACCCTCCTTTATCCCTTCCCTTACGGCGCGGTTCAGGTGTCCGCCGATATATGAGACAGATACTGCGCCATTTCCTTTCCCCCAAAACCAATTATTTTTATATTATTATTATTATTATTATTATTATTATTATTATTATTATTATTATTATTATTATTATTATTATTATTATTATTATTATTATTATTATTATTATCTTTACCATGATCGTTTTTTTCTCGCAGCGCCTACGCTGTCACTGTGCTGTTCTGTAGCTGTGCCATTTGTAGTGTGCTCTTATGACAAGTGTTGCTTTGTCGTCTGCGGTTTCGTCGTATCCCCGCCGCGTTGAAGTGTATATGCTTCGGGAAACGTTCAGAAACATGAAAGTAGCAGAAACAATCTCGCAGCATTTTATCTGAAAACTTTTTTTTCAGCGTAAAGTCTCCGATAAGCATCGCACATCACCAGACATACCCAAATAATTTTTTACCAGCCAGAGAGGACTCATACACGAGAGAACGCATGCGTGTTTTCTGGCTGGTAAAAAATTCTTCAGCATAGCATACTAACCGGCCCACCATTCAGCCTTGCTTCAGACATATCCGAGTCCGCCCTCTTGGAGTACTGCGTGTCATTCGTCGACAATTCACTGTACACCATGTCGTTGCAGTTACGAAGGTATCTTGATCATTTTTCTCTGTCCCTGTCCGAAGTCAGCCTGATTCATGCCTCGTCCTCGAATCTTGCTATTACATTACCTTCGTAGATATTTATCTGCCCCCCCCCCCCTTCATGTTTTAGTAATTTTCCTTTAGTAGTTTTGTCCACTTGCTACTTCTTTTACAAAAGATTTTCTTTTTTTCTTTTTTGCTTTTTTCTTTTACCAAGTGTTGTTGCCACAAACGGCATCTGTGCTCGTCTCAGGCCCTATCTGGAGACGACAATCCCCGGACTTGGGTCGCGCCATAAACTTATCTCTCATCATAGGCCATGGTTTCCTCATACCGACGGAGCAAGCTCGCAGTTTAGGTGCTTAAGCTTTGCCTTTCAGGTTTTCCTGGCGAAGACTCCACGGGACATCGCATTCATCGTAATGTTGACACTTTCCCTGTGTGTGCAGCCATCTACCCTCACGAAACAGTGACCACTCTAATGGACGCCACATGCCACGGCCAGGAGGCCGGTCTATGTGACTTCCTCATTGCGCGTTTGCCTGCAGCAGCTGATCGTTGGGCCCACATTCACAGAAGGCTGACATCGATTCTAACTCCATAGGAGCCGCCCTAAAAAGCTGTTTACATGGTACACACTATTTCTGCCGTCTTAAAGAAAGGAAGCTTTGGTGTCGACCAGGCACATATCAAAGGGGCAGCCCAAGGAGGCCCGGGGCGCCCTCCACCCCCGAAATCGAGTTAACCCACCACCGCCCCTGATATAAGAAATTACCTCGGCCCCTGCCGAAAAAAAAAAGTTCTGGATACGTGCCCGATGCCAGCAGCGCTAGGTCCGAGAAACGTGTCTCTAGATTCCTACTCCACACTGGTTGAAAAGGAGTGCAATAATTACAAAAAAAAGGAAGAAAATAAAGTTAAGCCTGAGTGAGGCTCAGCATAAATGCAACTATGATGAAAAACATGTTGGTCAGTTTTGTTTGCCGCATTGACTCTGAATAGCCTAAAGCCTTGTGGTGCGCCCACACGCATTAAGACGCATTGCCATGCAAAAGGGCAACTACTATATACTCTTGTCGTACGTGTTTCGCTTGATGTTTACAAGTGTCGCAAAACAATGTTCACTAGCACTGGGTCTGACGACCTACAAGGCGAATGGCGTCTCGTACACCAGCCAGTGCAGCTACATTGGAATAAGTCATGCGTATTATTTTCAAGCGATTATTAAAGTAGCAACTATAACAGAAGAATTTTAAACTTACACTTCTACAAAGATGCGGTCCTTGCCGCCGTACTAACGTATCATAGCGCTAGCAGCTGACCGCTATAGCAGAAGCAAATATTACGACATCTTTGTTGTGCCAGTTAAATCACCATCGACTACCCTTGGAATCCCCCACAATGGCACTCATCCCCTGCGCAAGAGGCCCCATCGGTCATTTCTACATAGACCGAAATCACCACATTCTACGAACTCAGCCGCATGACACTGCCACCACCCCACAGTAGCTTGTCGCCCTTATCCAGTGCCACTTGGCGACAATTACAGACGGGCTGCTTTATTTCACCCTACCCTCTCTCATTCTTTCAACCCACCTTTCCTCCGCATTGTGACACCCGTGGCTTGCCCAGATCCATACTTTTCCACTACCTTTGGGAATGTCGTCCCCTACAGGCAGTAGCCCCCATTCCCAATCCCACTAATTTTTCCTGGGAGGCTGTTTTATACGGACCGCTCAGCCCCCCCGCCAGAAATGGCTCGTGGATCGGGCTTTATGTGATGCACAAGCCCGCGGACTCCTGGACCAGTAGGGGACCACCCTGTAAGAATTTTTTTTTCGTCTAATAAAAGTTGTTTTCATCCATCCATCCATGGCACTCATGATACAGAGTGTTTCACCTAAGATGTTCTGTAATTTTTAAAAATAGTATTACTAAGTTAGAACGCTTTTATCGGCACAAGATTCCCAGCGTCGTAGAGCATCGAAATACAGCTAAGACGTTATAGCTAGTAGGCTGATTACCTAAGAGTAGTTGACTTATTGTTCCACTCGAAAAAATCTACAACCTCGCCTTCTATTCCGCTACCTATCCGGACTTAAGTTATCTAGAATAGTGCCGATATACAAGAATGGAGACCGAAACCTTGTTAAAATTATCGTCCCATCTCTATTTTAAGCTATACCGCTACACCGATGAGCTATCCCGCTGGAAATGCTATGCTGAAAAAGCGCTATTCTAAAGCAAATATATATATATAGTGATTATTTATTTAAAATAACAAAAGGAAGGTAAAAGATGTTTGCTCACCCCGGCATCTGCCATCACTAAACGGCGGCACCTGAGCTGGGGTAGCGGAAATATAGGATAGCAGGCAGTTTGAAGAAGTGAAACAAAAGAGGTGAGGGGATAGAAGGAGAGAGATAGGGGTAACGCAAAAAGCTTAATTTTAAAATTGCGGAAAGTCTTAGTTGAAACACTCGGTATAACGGTGGTAATTACCACGTGGCGCTGTATCTTTTCAGTAGGCAGAATCTGGGCGCTCACTGTGGGCAATGGCGAGAGGATGATGCCGGTGGCTAGTCATAAGTCACATATGCAGTCAAGGTTGATGCAACTTGTGCTCTCCGTCAAAATACAGTGGGGTGCGCCCAACAACAACTTAGCGCCCGAAACTGGGTGCTTTCAAGCGTACGAAGGACGACAGCCTTGTTTCCGAGAGAAATGACGCACTGTACCAAATGCAGTTAACGAACAGAAACCATTGGTATACAGCTGAACTAACTATCATTCACATGGACTCCCTACCTCTCCAGCTATACTCTGTACGACCTGAACAAAACAGCATTTTTTTTGTTTTTGCTTTCACTGCACAAACGTGCTTCGTTGATAATAAATGGTGGTCGATCATGTGAGTGACACCCGGGAATGACTTCAGTTGTAACAGGGCATCATGTCATATATTCACTTGTAGAAGCTGGACGCTAGTGGACACTGAAATCCTTGACGATGTACGTGCTCAGACGTAATGGACACCGGAAACTGCAGCCTTGCTTGCATTTTCGGATGCGTCGCATCAGAGGTTCCAAATACTGACCTAATTTGTTATGCAGATATCTAAACTGTGTTCGGTCATTTCTTGTAAGGCTGAGAACAAAGCCGAACAACGCAAAATACGCTTCAGCTCAGGACTGAGAAACATTTATGCGCTTTCTCAAACAGCTTGCGATTTGTCGATGAAGGCGATCACTAGTGCCGTTTTGTCGAAGGCGCTGAATATCGCATTGTAGCAGGCGCTATCAGTCACCCTTGATACTGCGGAAGGCAAGAGCTGCCAGCCAGCGGCTGTGTTTTTGTACCCCATGTCCATAGACGCGGTCTGCCGATGCTTTACTGATATTGTAGCAATAAAGTGTAAACAGTTTAAGATAGAACATTACAAAGCAAAAGGCTATCGTGCGCAGAGTGTCTAGTCGGACCCAAAACAGAACCCGTAGTTTTGCGTGGAACAGGAACTAAACCGAACACATATTTTTTTTTTTTCACCATCTTCGAACTGAACCCAAACCCTGTTATTTAGCAAGAAGTGTTCAGTTGCCAGGAGTGAACTGCTGATGCGGAGGCGAACACCGTCTTGTATGCCCTTGGTGATGATGGCAGAAATTTTAAGAACCAATCAGATGTGTCGGTGAGGTCATGTGAGAGATGACGTCCTGATTCTAAGAATAAATCAGAAGCGTTGTAAGGGTCACGTAAGTGATGTCGTCATATTTCTTCGAACCAATAAAAGAAACGTTGTATGGCTCATGGTTGCTCCGCGGTCAAATGATCTGGTTACCACCGTTGATGTCGCTTAACCGCCAAACGAGCTATTGGAGAGATTTAGCATAACAGGGACGTATATGCCTGCTGCGCACGCACAGTTCCACGATGAGGGGCCTGGTGAGACGCACACCAAAAGTGCGCACACGCAGGATGCGTATAAGCTAACCACGTATGCGTCTAAGTTAATACGTCTCCGCTATGCTAAAACTGTCTATTAACACTTGTGCTGCAAACATGGAAGAAGAGTGGCGTCTAGGAAATAGACATCCCGCTTCCAAAAAACGCAATCGGCGGTCTTCACACCAGGCTGATGGGAAACCTTTAGTTTACTGGTCTTCCGTTTTACCTTTCTGCAAAAAAATAACAATTAATAAAGTTATCATAGCTGCTGTAACTCAAAAATTGAGACAGAATCGCTTTTTCTTCTCTCTGTACCACCCGCGAAACGCGTGCAACGATCCAATTATGTTGTGCAACATTTCAATTAGAAAGCATTGGATGTTGTTTAAGACTGGGCCGTACCACTGTACAGGGCCATACATGGCCAGTACAATGGTGGAAGGAAGAGTGACTTTTCTAAGATCTTTGTAAAAGTTTCTCTCAAGTTACTCTACGAGATAATAAGAGGAAAAGCGTGCATGCAGAAAGTGACACGACTGTGCAACTTCAATTATCCACGAATAGCTCCTTTATTTCACTGTGATGTAATGACCGATTCAGAATAAACTCCGCCCAGTCTCAACTGAACAACAACACGTAAAAATGGGTCTCTAGCATCCCTCAAGAAAAGAAAGCGGCTGACTAACTGTCGGACAAACAAATGACATAAACGAAGACCTTCATCGCGGACCCACCGAAAAAGGTTGGTTCGACTTGCCCGCTCCCAAGAGGAACCCCGCACAAACGCTGCATACTCTCTGCACAGATTTTGCACATTCGAACAGGAACAGTGTAAGACCTGCATTACGTGCCATTGACCAAGAAAATTTTGCAAACTGTGGCACGCCCACGTACTTTCCCCACTTCACCGCGCTCCCACTTATTGTTGTTTGCCTCTGGTGGAGTGGCACATACCCACAGTGGGAGATTGGCCAGGGTGCCTCGCACAGTCAAACATTAGGAACATATTGATGCAATTAAGGTAGACGTGCTTGAAATTTGGCGTTGAAAGAAATAATTTCGAAAATTCCAGCTAACGAAGGAATCTCCCTGACGCAATCATGTAATCATGAAGATAATCGCACATGGTTTTAGGACATATTCCATGGCGCTTGCGCTTGAGAGAAGAACCGGAATAGAAAGAGTAAGCCCTAATCGAGCGGGGGGAAATCTCCAGATAAGCTCTTCGCAGAAAATCGCCGACAGGAGCGTAGAAAGTGATCACGTGTTTAGATTTCGCCACAGAACCCTTATCGGCACAAATAAAGATTTAATCGTAATATTCTGCCCTGAAAGAGTGTCATGGACACCTCCCATTGCCGTTAACTGCATAAGCGCACACTCCAAGGAAATGCCAAATGCTAAAAATCCGCTGTAGCAAAAAGAGGCTCATGACTCAAGAGTGCAGATGCAGGAAGCGATGAAAGAGGGGTAATATTATGTCAAATGTACAGTGTTATGAATTAACGGCATCACAGGTGCGCAAAGCGCAGGCTTTGCTAAAAAAACAGCCCGCACATTAGTATCAATGCTGCAATGTCCAGGTACCAAGTGAAAACGCATTTCTTTAACATGTGATGGAATAAAAAATCTTAAAGAATGGCTCAGAAGAGCGTCCCTCGAGCATTAGGCTATCAGCAAGTACAATTACCTGATTAACATTTCAAAGAATCTTTGTGAGGCCAACTCAAGCGCTAGAAATTCAGCGGGGAATAAAGGCGTACAATCAGGGGCCCGAAAGAAATAACTCCAATCGAGAGCCCTGGAATAAATGCCAATAGCTTCCTTTTCCTTTTGCTGAGAGGCATCTGTTAAAACTGCAGCATGGCAGGAAAGTTGTCCAGATACACCTCTATGAGCTCGAATAACACGTTTGCAAGTAAATTCTTTGCATTTCATGGGAGGGTGCAGTCAAAGTGAACTGCAGCATCAGACCGCAGGTTGTGAACCTGTACTACAGAAGTGGTTTGTGACTAAGATTTTCGACATCAGAGAATTTGTGAACACAATCTGTGGGAGTTTATATCTATAGGCCAAATAATACCAGAAAACAGAGACGGCTTGGTCGCAGAAATGGGGCTAGCCAATCCTGGAATAGGCTCAAAAGCTCCCAGAAAAGTTCGCACAACTAGAAGCTGAAACCGTGAGTTTAAATCAAATATCCGCGCCTCTAAGAGCAGCACAACATTTGCCACTGTTTTTGGTAGTCCGAGGCAAACGCGCAGAGCGCGTCTCTTCAAAACAATCAGAGGTTTACGCTTGTACCTTGGACAACCAGAAAAAAAATTGGCGGTGGTTCAGCTCTGGTTCAACCTGGAGTGACGCGATAGCACCAGCTGGCAGGGTGGAACTTGCTCAGTTCAATTGAAAAGTCAGTCTTTCGCCGCTCCGCTTCGCTGGACGTTCCTTCTTCATTTTCGTCCCACTTGACACGGCGCATGCGCACAGCTGTTGCAGCTAGGTTTCGCCGGCGCGCCGCGCCGCAGGCAGCAGCAGCTGCTCCGCACCACGTGGCTGGTCACGTGACCAACCACGTGGCGCCGCCACGGTCAGGTGCCACCGCCACGCTGAAGGCTCGAAATGCTACCGTAATGTAGCTATCGCTACAAAAGAACACAACCAAATACAAGCATCTGCCTTACATACGCTTAATGTTCATAAAGAAAATGCAGTGTCATGACACATGCCGAATTTTTTGTGGCTGGTTTGCACCAATTTGCCAAGACTGCGCTCACCTTTAAGCACATTTCTTTTAATTTGTAGCTGCCAGTCTAACTGCGGATTGTAGATAATGCCAAGGTATTTTACCGAATCAACCTGTGTGATTAGGGAGGATCGAAAGTAGATGCAGAAAGGGGATGCCAGCGGGAAAACGAGGAGGGCGCTCTTATTTACATTTTGAACTAATCTTCGGCTGTCCAGCCAGAATTAATTCCAGAGCGTTGAGGTGCGCTTGCAACATGCGATACAAAGTGTGGGCATCCTTCACAGGAGCGAAGACTGCAGTGTCGTCAGCGTACACGTAGATATTGAAAGCCTGGTGGACAGGAATATCTCGCACGAGTATATTAAACAGTAACGGCGACAGCACCGAACCCCGAAATACTCTCCTCGACTGAGCGTATGTGCTGGAATTGCAATTACCATCAGTGCAAAAGGAATACATATATAGTTTAAGAACTCACTTATCCAGGCAAAGAAGTACGAAGGAGGTTTGAGGGCAACTAGTTTATGAAGCAAAATACTGCGCTCAACGCTGTCGTACGTATTTGCAATATACAATGTAACTAGAGCTGAGATCTCCTTCTGCTTCACTGCAACCTTAATTCACTCTCCTCGCAGCCTCTCACGCTATGCGTTCGAAATCTTCACCTTCTTCAACTCTCATTCGTTCGTTCTGCGGCGCGAACGTTTTCTTTAGGCGCAGAAGAGCGCGGGCGACCGATACGGCACCTCAAACAGCGAAAGCAGCCAGAGATACAGCTCACTGCCCAACAGTGCAAAAAGCTGCTAAAAGCGGCGAAGAAAGCGGAGCGCGCTGTCCATCTATAGAAGAAAAACGGCTCATGGCAGAGGCTCCTGAAGTCGCGAAAGCAGCCAGGGGGTTCATGCCCACTTCTCAGCTCGAAGAACAGAAGCTAGGGAAAGAGGGGCTGATTCATCATCCAAAGAATTTGGTCAATACAGGTGTGCAGCTTGTGCAAAGTATTAGCCGCCCTAGATGCGCTGCACCTTTCCTATAATCCATTTCATGCTTGCATCTCTCGAGGACGAGGTAGACAATATTTTTTTGTCGTCTATGAAAGCTACTTAAAGGTGCACTAAAGAGGATTCTGAGCTCGTCTTTTTACCACAGCAACTCGATCTCTAGCTCCGAGCATTCTTAGAAACCTCTAATTATTGTACTGTGCGGCCTATTTCCCTATTAAATCGGATTAAATGCCCCGTATTCCGCCTTCGTTTTGAAACGACCTCCGAGAGTAGAAGAAGTCAACCAACGTGTGGAGTGCCTTTCAGCCAGTCGCGTGGCGGCTTCGCTTTTATTTTGTTGTTTTTTTTTAGGTTTTCTTGAATAAACATTTTGAGTCGAAGACAACATAGCCACAAATTAGGTCTACGGAAATGAAAATACGCGTATTTTCATGGCAGAGCGGCAAGCCGCCATGCGATTTGCTGAAAAGCACTCCACACGTCGGTTGACTCCTCCTACTCTCGGCGGTCAGTTCAAAATACAAAGGCGGTAGCCGGGATGTTTAATCCGATTTAATTAGAAAATCCGCAGCCCAGGACAGTAACTCAGAGTTTTTAAGAATACTTGGAGCGTGTAGATCGAGTCCTGAAAATCTGTCATATGATTGATGCTGTGCATATGGTCTATTGTCGAGTATCCCTTCCAAAAAGCCGCCTATTGTTCTGGTTGAATGAAGTTGAAGTTGTCAGATATTCTATCAGCCATTACCATAACCTTATAACTTTGCAGCAAGGAACGCTAGTCTAATACGTCAATTTTGTTTAAAGTTTAACATCTCCTTTCTAGTGGAACAGTATGATGATAGCATAATTTCAATCTTCCGGAGCTCTTGAGGTTATGAGGCACTTCAGATACCACGTGGCATGTTTCTCTAGCATGATGTCGCCACCGTCCCTCTGCCATAAACCTCTGTGTACAGCACTGGTATCCTCGCTGCTTTATTTTCGAGCGCATGAAAGCAATTATAAGCTCCCTAGAATTTTCCAAATTGCTTGTTTTATTCGAGGCTGTCTCACCTCAAACCTGTATCAACGTATCTTTGAATCTCAATTTCTACACGGGCAGGGGCTAAAGGCTGCGCTGCCTAGCGAGGCCTCTCTCCCACTGCAGTAAAGCGTAGTGCGCGTACAAAAATGAATATCTGGAAACACATTTCTAAGTACATAAAGGGATTGTTTGAACGCTATAGGAAACAAAAACTGAATGTCATTTTAAACATAAACATAATTTTGTATGCATTTGAATAAACGACGCTAATAGAAACCGCAGCTCAGTAGGAAACCTACTATACTAGCACGAAAGGGTTTCCGGAAATGTTTAATCAGTGTGTAAATAAGGCACGTATTCAAGGGGGGGCCAGAGCCCCGCACCCCCGCTCGAAATCAAGCTCGCCTTTCCCCGCGCGCACGATGCAAAAAAGTACGTTGGGCCCATCCCGCAAAATATTTCTGACTACATGCCTTGCGTACAGACACAATCTACCAGCTGTTCGTCTTTTATTATCTCGCATGAGCCAGAAAGCTGTGCGCGCACATAGACACTCAACGGTTCCGCGCATTTCCGTTTGAATTGTCGGAAGTTTAAATTACGCAAAATTTGTTCATATATTTCATATCTCTGTAGTACTCGTACCCGATCGATGAAATTCGTTTTTACTTGCAGGTAGGATGCAGGAGGCAACCACACTGTAAAATAAAAGAAAAAATTGGTGCTGAAATCTGGAACACGGGATGAATGTAGTATGGAGCCAGCCAATTTTTTTAGCTTATTTAAATTTGCGACTGTCGCCGTAAACTCGCAAACTTATTGCCGCCGACGTACAATATATATTCAGGTGGATTAAGTCGGAACATCTGAGCTAAAAGAATCTATTTTTTTAGTTTGCAGATCGACGACACACAAAACATGCCCAACAATTCTGGACAAAAGCATTTTTGTACGGTAAAGAGTTTAAAAGCGCAGTTTTTTCATATACTGTAAGATTTAGCCATAGCAATCAATATATCCGCACATCTCCCATAGGCAGGATTGCATTTTTTTGCTATCGTTGAAAACATTCCCCATTGGTTTTCTTTGGCAGTATTAAATGCTCGATGCGAGCGATGAAAACATTATAAAAGAAAGATTTAGATGCACGTCGGAAATATGGACCATTACCTTCGATATTTCCATAGCAGTACCTTACAATTTTTCAATATTCAAAATTTTTGCGGGAGAATGTTGGACATGAGAACACAAAGCGTCATGAGGGATGGTGACAAGCCAGTATCTATGTTAAAAATTTTTTTCGCCCCGAATCCGTCTCAACCGGCTCGAAATGGTTCGAACCGAAACGGAATGTTACTCCGCAGCAAAACCTGAAATTGAACCCGAAAGGAGTGAACCCTAACTGAAGCCGAAAAAAATCCGGTTCAACATCCTTATCGTGAGGTTTCCTTGCTTGTCTCATTCTTGTCTCATAGCCCACAGTGTAGCTTTGGCCCGCAAAATATATCATAGAGAAAACGCTACGAAAATCCATTAGCGCTTCAGTATACAACAGAGAAATTCTCAGCGTACAATTGCAGACAAATCGAGATAGTAACTCCTAGTCTCTCCATTGTGGCAAAGATAGATATTCACAGCCAGAGAGCAGTCTGAACTGACTCTCGCTTCATTTCAGCCAGCTTCTGCCATTTACGCAGAATAGTAATCCGTTTTCAATTTTTACCCAATCTCAACTCGATGCAGCAGTTAAACAGAGTTCTCAGCTTATCGTTATCAAGAGAGGCGTACAGTCGCCATAAGCTCCAAGCGACAGAATGATTACAAAGAACACGCCCGTGCACTCTTGCGCGGAAACAAAATAACTCCGGACAGCATTCTCTTCAAACTGTCTACGACAAAACAGTTTGATAAAACAGTTTTATAAATGTTTTATAAAACTGAAAACACTGATAGCAATACCTATCAGTGTTGCCATGCATGGCGGATCAATAGCCACCAGCAATCGCTATAGCCTATAAGTCCCGTCTGCGCCCAACAACCACCACAACCTCCTGAGCGGCATGTCGAAGCGGAAACGACCGCTATAGCATCGAAGCCACTTTTATACCTGACGCCTAATTCAAATTCGTGACACCCTCCGCTAATTCCGAGAAGCTAGCTCATTTGGAATAGCGGCAGACGACCTTCTGGCAGACACCGGGTCGAACTTGAGTTCGGGCAGCAGCCAGGTTGTTTGTACTCTGAGGTTGGGTTCAAACAGAGTGACCCAAACGCATCACTGCGCACTGAGCAACCGACTAAACTCACCATAGGCAGATTCCAACACTACCACGAAGAGTCCGGCGTACATGCCGGCATGCCAAGGCATTTCCACGGCGCCACGAGGGGTGTAGAGGAGGTCAGCTTGCAGCCTTCCCACTCGTACTTCTAGTGACGAATGGCGCACGCCTGGCACAGGCAGCTCTGGTGAACGCATGCCGGCCAGGTGTCACTACGTGCGAATAGCGTTTTATTTTTTTTATTCAATGCTTTTAAACCACGCGTCAAGGCAACCATACCTCGCAGGTTCTGTACACATAGACGCCGAGCGATTAACGCGAACTGCGACTGACCACCCGTCGGACCATGATATATATATATATATATATATATATATATATATATATATATATATATATATATATATATATATATATATATATATATATATATATATATATATATATATATGGCAGCGTTCGTACGTGATCAATTTGCATTGTGCGTTCGTTTCTAATTTTTACGCCGTTGTAGGAAACTGTGATCTGGCCGAAAGTGCTCCACAAGGTAAGATAATGAACTTAAAATTTCCTTTATTTATCTTGATTGGCGTACGTGATACAACTATGCGATATAGCTAGCGCATTGGAAATATTGCTACATATTGAGCGCGAGTACATGGCGATTCAGCTGCACCCCAACTGTATAGTTCTAAAACTAGCTCCGAAACTAGCACGTCTCGGAATCACACGCTATGTTTGAGGCTCAAATGACGCCCAGCATGGTTAGAATTCAACGCAGATGAAGGCGAAAGAAATGGAATGCAAGCGTGCAGGCACAAGAACACTGTCTCACCACTGGTTTCTTTATTGCGAAGGTAATAACTATTAAGCATGAAAGAACATGAAACAATCCGGGTACAAAACAGATGCGTCACATAGGTTTTAAAAAACGATTTAAAAAATGCTTTCGGAATATACAGGCTATCGCAATCTCCCAATTCTTCGGCTCGCAAGAGGTCATTCAGGCCGTAATTAATGCCTCCAAAATGGTTGCAAACACATACTCAACCTTCACTGGCTGCAGTCCCCAAAAAGCACGAACATAGAACGTACCGCCCACAAAATTATCTTAGAACCATCGCTGTTTGTTTTTTGTCGTAGCACGCAATGTACGATACCATGAGATGAACTAACCTCACACACAATAAATGTAAAAGCTTATCACTGTTCGCGAGAAGAAGATTTCATAAGGGCTTTTAATATGTTCTGGTTTGTCTGTTTGGCCACGTTTAAAGAAACTGAGTACAATTTACTGCAGCTCGGTATTCCCTATTTGAGGGTTTTTTGAACAGTGTGTCGCGCCTCTCCAAAAAGCTACCACAGCAGCGGCATGTGCATTTTCCTGCAACGCCTGCCTTGCAGCTGCAGGTTGCTTCTACTCCGGTGCTTCGTCGGTGACAGCTGTGTAAGAAAGAGGGACCGTTAAAACTTGCCTAAGTGAACACAAGAATATTCCTTCAAGTTGATTGAGACGCATGTCTGCGCAATGCATACTGAAGAAGTTGGCGCGGAAAAACGAGGACAAGCGAGACAAGCGCTCGTCTTTGTTTGTCTCGCTTGTCCTCGTTTTTCCGCGCCAACTTCTTCAGTATGCATTTCAACCAACTCGCCCAACTTTCTGTTCTGCGAAATGCACCGGGCCGACACTTCACGCCCGTTCCCGCCAAAATTTCTCTCAAATCGTGAAAATGGCAGAATTAAAAAAGATTGATGCCTTTGGCCAAGTTCCTTCCTCGAAAAAAACTTGTCAGCCCAAAGGCAGACGGAAGCTGGCTTCTATACGCAGCGGGGCGCAGGTGCCGTATAGTGACGGAAAATCGTCTGCTGTATACGGCGCGGAGCCACCTCACTCTGGACGCCAAACTGGCCCTTGGTGGCGCTGAACGCGGTAGGGTAATCTCCCCAAATGAGGGAGCAACGCAGGACAGCACAATAGAAAATAGCTTAGAAGTGACGAGTCTTCACTGGAAAAAGGCGGAAGCAAATATTCCAAAATGCACATCCGCAGGGATAGACGGAATTCCAATCAAGCTTATTAGTGAACTTGGTCCAAGAGGCAAGGAAATGCTGATAAAAGCATTGGAGACAGCCATAACAAATAAGCAAGTTGCGCAAAGCTGGAGACAGAGTAAAATGAATTTGATTTGTAAAGGGAAAGGTGATAAGATGAACATAAAATCAATCCGACCGATTACGATACCATCAGTTATATGCAGGCTGGTGATGTAGGCGGTGAAATTAAAAATGCAGTCTTGGGTAAAAAGTAATAGAATACTTGGAGAACTTCAGAACGGGTTCAGAAGGGGTAGACGCTTAGACGATAGCCTGTTCGTGCTTACAGAATGCACAGAAATAGCTAAGGTGGAAAACAGACCTCTGTATTTAGCCTTCCTGGGCATAAGCGGTGCATACGACAACGTGAACAAGGAACTCCTGTGGAACATATTAAGAGATGACGGTATCGGTCATGAGGTAATTGATTTTCCACGGGAAATATGTATCGAGAAAATAAAGTTGAAATAACATGGGAAGGGATTAAGAGTACGACAAATGTCGAGGTACACAAAGGATTAAGGCAAGGCTGTCGTCTATCGCCGCTGCTGTTCATGCCTTATATGTTAAATATGGAAAGAAGGCTACAAGGAAACAATGTAGGGTATGATCTGTCATACAGATTAGGCGGAAAGGTCGTTGAGCAACGATTACCAAGTTTAATGTATGCGGACAGTACTCTACTGTTGGCAGATAGCCAGGAAGATTTGCAAACTCTGGCTAATTGCTGTCGAGACGAAGGAGACACTCTGGGTTTCAGTTTTAGAGAAACTAAGTCAGGTGTGATGATTTTCAACGATACAACTGATCAGGTGCTTACAATACAAAGTCATGAAATACCCCGAGTCACCGAATACAAATATCTCGGGGTATGGGTAAACGAAGGGCAGATGTACACGGAAAAGCACGAACAGTCTCCTATAGCAAAAGGGCGAAGAGATGCCGGCATAATGAAACATAGGGAATTGTGGGGGTACAACAGGTATGAAGTACTGAGAGGTATTTGGAAAAGAATAATGGTGCCGGGGCCTACTTTCGGGAAAGCGGTTCTGTGCCTAAGGGCGGAAGTTCAGTCGATATTAGAAGTAAATCAGAGAGCTGTTGGAATACTAGCACTAGGTGCCCACGGGAAAGCCACAAACGAGGCAGTGCAGGAGGATATGGGGTGGGCATCGTTTGAAGCCCGGGAAGTTCAGAGTAAAATACTATACGAAGAACACCTGAGGAAATTGGACGATAGCAGGTGGGCAGCTAAGGTATTTAAATACCTATACAGAAAGAGCGTTGACTCACAATGGCGGAAAAGAACTAGGAAGCTAACCAGTAAGTACGACAGACGCGAGGACGGAGAAAGAAAGAGCATTAAACGACAGGTTAAAAACGCGGAAGGTAAAAATTGGATAAATTCAGTGGAAAAGAAGCATAGAGTAGATCTATATCGATACTGGAAAAGGCAGATCAGGAAGGTAGTGTTTTTTGATAACTCAAGCGTAAGTGCCCTGCTCTTTGAAGCTAGTTCAGGGTGTCTTAGAAAGCGCATAATAATAATTGTTTTTTTTTTGTGGAGGGGGGGAGGAAATGGCGCAGTATCTGTCTGATATATCGTTGGACACATGAACTGCGCCGTAAGGGAAGGGATAAAGGAGGGAGTGAAAGAAGAAAGGAAGAAGGAGGTGCCGTAGTGTAGGGCTCCGGAATAATTTCGACCGCCTGGGGATCTTTAACGTGCACTGACATCGCACAGCACACGGGTGCCTTAGCGTTTTTCCTCTATAAAAACGCAGCCGCCGCGGTCGGGTTCGAACCCTGGAACTCCGGATCAGTAGCCGAGCGCCCTAACCACTGAGCCACCGCGGCGGGTCTAGAACGCGCAGCTACAAACAGAAGTTTAACGAAGGTGACACATGTGCTGTGTGTGGTAAATCGGTAGAAACAATAGAACACCTCATACTTAAATGTGATGGTATCAATCCCGATGACGATGCAGGCACAGTCACTCTTCCTGAGATCTAGGGTTTAGAGATAACAATGATCATGTAACTAAATCTGCGGTGGAATTTAGCAGGAAGTGATTGGAAGATTGGTGGCTCAAAAGCAGAGAGCTGACATAAGGTCGGACCCGCCGCGGTGGCTCAGTGGTTAGGGCGCTCGACTACTGATCCGGAGTTCCCGGGTTCGAACCCGACCGCGGCGGCTGCGTTTTTATGGAGGAAAAACGCTAAGGCGACCGTGTGCTGTGCGATGTCAGTGCACGTTAAAGATCCCCAGGTGGTCGAAATTATTCCGGAGCCCTCCACTACGGCACCTATTCTTCCTTTCTTCTTTCAGTCCCTCCTTTATCCCTTCCCTTACGGCGCGGTTCAGGTGTCCAACGATATATGAGACAGATACTGCGCCGTTTCCTTTCCCCCCCAAAACCAATTATTATTATTATTATAAGGTCGGAAGTGTGGTAAGACGAATTTAAAGAAAATGGTGAATTTTAATAGGAACTTAAACCATAGTTAAACAAAACTAAAGAAAAAAGCTGAGCATGGTGGCAACTGTCATCACCCCGTTTCAAAGGGGACGCTCCTACCTTCCATTCATCCATCCGTCCAGTGGAGGCCGCCTGGCCGGTGCATGGTGCTTATAGCGGGGGAGCCATGACAACCAAAGGGGCTTCCACGCATGCGTACTGGCACGTCGCTATACCCTTATTGCAACCCCCCCCCCCCCCCCCCCCCCCTGAAGTGACGCCGCGGTGGCTCAGTGGTTAGGGCGCTCAGCTACTGATCCGGAGTACCCAGGTTCGAACCCGACCGCGGCGGCCACGTTTCGATGGAGGCTTTGACCAACTCTGCTTTGCGATGTGAGTGCACGTTAAAAATCCTCATGTGGTCGAAATTATTCCAGAGCCCTCCACTATAGCACCTCTTTCTTCTCTCAGTCCCTCCCTTATCCCTTCTTTTATGGCGCGGTTCAGGAGTCCACCGAGATATGTGAGACAGTCACTGAGTCACTTCCTTTCCCCCCGAATTATGAAATCACTGCGGCACCCGCATTGGAGGAATGCGTAAGCATTGACCAGGATTCGAATCTGGGTTATTACGGCCACAACGCAAGGCACTAACTACTATACGATCACGGCTGCCCGGGAGGTGAGGTGAGGTGATTTTTTGGATTGGAAAACGTTTATTATCGGCTTGAGTTATAAATGGGTTTGTTGGTCTTTTTAGGTGACCGTCATTGGAGACTGGCGGCGACCTCTTCGGCTCTCGTCACCACCTGTACTTGGGTTTCCAGGTCGGAGCTGAGCAACAAGGTCTCCCACGGGCCCGGGGGCGCGAGCCTCTTGAGCGATATTGGTGGGGGATCTCTCGGACAGTCCCAGTAGATGTGGTCTACGGTGGCTTTGCCGCCGCATTTGCTGCACTCCGGCCTAAATCTATCCGGGTACACATGGCTTAGGACAGCTGGATTAGGGAGAGTTTTTGTTTGAAGTTGTCTCCACAGTACCTCCTGTTCTTTGTTTAGGCTTTTATGCGGAGCAGGGAAGGTTAGCCTTTCTAGGCTGTAATGCTGAGTAATCTCACGGTAGGTATTAAGGACGTCTCTCGTCATTTCGACGCCCAAGTTAGCATTCACAGCTCGGCCGATAGATCCTCGAGCTTTATCGTTGGCTGCCTCGTTCCCCAGGTTTGACGAGTGAGCCGGTACCCAAACCAATTCCACGTCTGTCCTGTCTTTCGGGTAATTCCTGAGAATTTTCAAGGAGATGGGAGATATTCTGCCCTTGGCGAAATTGCCAATGGCTGCTTTTGAATCGCTGACAATCACTTCTGCTCGCGGGTTTGTTAACGCAAAGGCAATTGCCGCTTCTTCGGCTATTTCTGAAGAGTTGGTGTGTACTGTCGCGTTTGCTATGAGTTAGCCTTCCTCGGTCACCGCGGCTATCGTGAATGCTTTCTCGGGTGTTGGTTAAGCTGCCGCGTCTACGTAGACTACGTCCTGTCGGCCCTCAAGTTTCTTAGCTAGGGCTTTTCCTCTGGCCTTGCGTCTTCCTTCGTGATGGACGGGGTGCATATTTTTCGGTAATGGTTTTACCGTGATTGTCCTTCGGAGGTTGGACGGGATTTTTTGAGTATCCGCGTTGAGCGGTTCCGCGTTTATTCCGAGCCTTTCTAGGATTTCTCTACCCGCATTGATTCGAGTGAGTCTGAGCTCTTGCATTTTACGATGGGCCTCAGTCAATTCGTCTAGTGTGTTGTGTAGGCCGAGTTGCAGTAACTTCTCAATGGAGGTGTTGACTGGTAGACCTAGGGATGCCTTGTAGGCCTGATGAGTCCTTCAATTTTGAGTTTCTCAGCGTTGTATAACCGTAGATAAGGGAGGGCGTAATTCATCCTGCTGATGACAAAGGCTTGCACCAACCGACATAGATCTTTTTCCTTAACTCCTGTTCGCTATGCGTCGGATCAGTCTAATGGTTTGGTGAACTGAGGCGTTTAATTTTTCGATTATTTTGGTATTTTGGCGGTTCTCTTGGATTATCATTCCAAAGATTCGGATGGAACTCCCTTGTCTAATTACTTTGCCTTGCACTTGTATGCTTATGTTGGCTGGCGGGAGGCTGGATTTCTGTCCTCTCGGAATGTCTCTTTTAATTAGGAGCTCCGATTTGGGATGAGAACATTCTAGTCCTACCGTTTTAACGTAGGCTTCTATGGTATCGACTGCCCTTTGTAGGGTCTCTTCAATCTCCCCATCATTTCCCTTCGTAATCCAGAGGGTAATATCGTCGGCATAGAAAGTGTGTCTGAGATTAGGGATGGCCTCGAGGTGTTTCGGTAGTTCTACGAGTGCCAGGTTAAATAAGAACGGTGAGAGTACCGAGCCCTGTGGGGTCCCCCGACAGCCCATGCGTATGGGATCCGAGATCACCCCACCGAGCGATCTCTCTGCCGTCCTTTGGTCCAGAAACGATCTTATGTAATTGAAGGTTCTGAATCCCGGACTTAGCCTCGATAGGCTTGTGAGGATGGCCTCGCGTGACACGTTGTCAAAGGCCTTGTTTAAGTCTAATCCGAGGATATATAGCTCTCGTGTTCTTGCTTTTGGGGATTACATCTTCGCTAAGTTGAATAATGACGTCCTGCGTGGACAGTTGGGCTCTAAAGCCTAGCATGGAGGGGGGTAAGAGGTCGTTATCCTCCGCGTATCCCTGCAGTCTGTTTAGAACCACGTGTTCTATTAGTTTCCCTAAACAAGATGTAAGGGATATGGGTCTTAGGTTTTCGGCTGTCAGCTTCTTGCCTGGTTTAGGTATAAAGATGATTCTGGCGTGTTTCCATTCTTGAGGGATTTCACCCTCCTGCCAGAGTTTGTGTATTAGGTCAGTTAGGGCAGTCACTGACGTAAGGTCTAGATTTCTCAACATTTTGTTGGTGACGCCGTCGGGTCCTGCGGCTGATGTCGTTTTTAGTAGGCTCATGGCTTGCCATACTTCCGCCGTGCTGAATTCCTGGTCTAATTCTGGGTTCGGCTCGCCCTTATACGAGGGTAGGGGGTTGGTGGATTGCGTGGTGTTTAGGTATCTATCCTTGAGTTCTTTGATCAAGTCTTCTGTGTTACCTGTATGTTTGTGTGCTACTTGAGCAAGTCTATTGCGTTGAGCCGATTTGGTCTGTGTGGGGTCGAGTAAGTGTCGCAGCAGAAGCCACGTGTTTTTCTTACCCAGGTGCCCGTTCATGCTGTCGCATACATGTTCCCACTGCTGTCTTTCCAGCTCGAACGCGTGCGCTTCTATCCTCCTTTGCAGCTGTGTTATCCTCTTTCTGAGGGCGCGATTATGTTTTTGTTTTTTCCACCTCAGCTGTAAGCTCCGGTGGGCTTCCCACATGTGTTTCAATTTGGGGTCGGTCGTGTGTTGCGAGGTTATCGCCTCTGTGTCCTCTGTGCTGGCTTTTACATCTTCCTTCAAGGCGCGGGTCCACTCGTTCAGGTTGCCGATTTCTTTCGGAGCGGTTTTGTCCCTAATTTTGCGGAAGCGGTCCCAATCTCTGAGTCTCGTTTTTAAGGGGGGAGGTTTGTATGGGGCCGTCTCGAAGGTTGTTTCCACTATGTAGTGGTCGCTTCTTAACGTGAGGCCTGTATTTGTCCATATGGCTGAGTTAATGTTTTTACTAAGGGCAAGATCGGGGGTTGTGTCCATGCTGACGCTATTGCCTATCTTAGTAGGCGCTTTAGCGTCGTTAAGGATCGTCATACCCTCGTCTTATATGGACTGCCATAGCGCCGTTTTACGTGCGCTATCCGGTATCCCCAGGCCGGGTGTTGCGCGTAGAAATCGCCTACCCTACAAGCTGGGATTTCCCTGCTAGTTTTACGACCTTACGGATAATGTCGGAGGTTGCTTTAGTTCTGTCATTGGGTGAACTATAGATGTTAAGAATGTAGACGTTTCCATCCCCTTTTCTACGCGGCGGGATTTCCACTAGCGTGTGCTGGACCTTGGTGCCTTCGATTTCGAGTTGTATGGCTGTGATGTTGCGTTGAACGAAAGTCGCGGTGACCGAGATACGTTTTTTCGGATCCGTGTTTGGGGGAAATGTAAGGCGTGTAACCCGTCAATTTGATCGGGTAACTGGCTTCTTGTAACGCTATGACATCCGGTTTTTCGGATAGCTGCTGAATATGGAGCTGCAGGTTGCCGCGTTTGTTTTTGTAGCCCCTGCAGTTCCACTACCAGAACTTCATTTTCTGAGGTCGAAGGACCATACTGAGTTGTTTGAGGGGGGCCTCCTCGTGGCAGTTGCTGCACGAGCATTTGCGCGGTAGCTTCTAGAGCCGCGAGGCGGTCTAGTGCTGTTAGGCGTTAGGATTTGTTGGAGAGTCTGTCCGACTAGAGAGAGATTGTCTTTGGTTTCCTGGTTGTCTTTTTCAAGTTTGTCTAACCTCTCGTTTATGCGCGCAGTGCCTTTAGAGGTGACGGCGGTTTTTGGTTTGGGCTGCGGCTTACCCTCTGGAGATGCCTCAGCTGCTCTCTTCGCGTTATCATCTATTTCTGTCGACGCCTGTCTGTTTAGCGTTCAGCGGTTAGCGTCCGTATCCATCGCATCCTCGGTTACAGTTTGGGTCGGAGTAGGTTGAGCCGGTCGCGCGGCTACCGATTTGTTGAGGGGGATATAATTGGGACCTGTTTTGACGAAGTTTTCAAGCTCGTCTAGACGCCTACAGAGTGCAGCATTCTCTTCTTTTAGCTTTATATTTTTCTCCAGAGACGCGCGCGCCCTAGCGTCCGCTTGGGAGACAATGTCCGCCCAGCTCACCTGTTTGTCGGCGTTCTGGGTGGTGCTGCTGCTTCCTGAGAGGGGAGGTTTTTTGCGCTCGTTGCTCTTTCTTCTCTGGATGCTTATTCCGCGGTCGTCCAGGGGCGGGCAGGAGGTAGACCTGTCGCTCGACTGACTTTCGCTGCGGTGTCGGCTCGACGACCGTTGTCTGGATCTCGAGCGTCGTCTGGGGTTGTCGTCGTCTTCCGACGAGAGCAGGGGGTACCGATTTCCGGTCGGTGGCTTCTTGGCCTGGAGTTTCTTCGGTTTCTCGACGAAACGGTGCTTGCAGTTGCGGCTTCCCGTAGCGTACGCACCCTCGCAAATGATGCATTTGGCCTCGCAGCTGGAAGACTCGCCTTCCTCCGGTGGCGGGTGCTCCTCCCCGCAGCGACGGCAACGTTGGCTTTTCGCTCTGTAGCACACATCGGCTCGGTGCCCGACCCTGCGACAGTTGAGACATGTTTCTACCCGTTCTTTATACGGATAGCAGGTGAAAAGGCCTGCTTGGAAAATCATTTCCTTTGGCGGTGTGGTGCCGTCGAAGGTGATGACGGCCGCTCTGGAGCGTCCCATGCGGCGTGCGTTGACGATGGGGATTTGTGGGTTTTCATTGATGTAGTAATGAAGAATTTCATCCGGCATCTCGTTGCCGAGGGCTCCGTAAATCACTGCTCTTACGGATCGCTTTGGCGTGGGGAAGTACGCCATTACTGGGTAGTCTTCGTTGTTCACTGTGAATCCTGTCAGGCTCCGGTAGGCGTCTGCTCGTTCTTTCACAGGGGTGCTAATCGTGAAGGTGTTGTTGTATGGATTGATCCGCAACCTGTCGCTCGTGAAGATTTCTTGAGACGGGAGGTTCTTGAGGCGGGAGTCGGGATACATGGAGCGTTTTTTGGGCGATTTTCGCCCGACGGCGCGCATTTGACGCCTGGTCTCGAAAAAAAACGCCCGCCGCCGCCGATCTGGCCCCGCCAGATATTGACGCGCGGCGTCCGGAGAGACCGGAAGCGGCAGCAGGAGCAAGCCAATACCAGAGCAGAAAGCCCGCTCATCCGGTTTGGCCGCCTCCGCCGCCGCCGCCGCCAACATGGCCGCCATGGCCGACGAGCTCTGCTGTGTTTATTGCACGAAAATGTTATCGTGAAAATAAACGCTTCACGAGACATGAAATGTCACTTTTTTTTGGAGAACAGGACCGAATCTTGGATCGAAATGCCAGCCTTTCCTCCCTGAAGCGAAGGTGCCGAAGAAAACCGCAGCCGATGGTAGCCACGGCTGAGCGGGCATCGAAAGGTACGCGACCGCATGCATTCGAGCGCGCAAAACCTTGTAGATATCTATGCACGCGTGCTGCAATCAGTACAGTGGTGTCTAAATGAACAATTTCGTTATTCTGAATAAGGAGTCAGCGTCGCTGCTCTCAAAGAGCTCCTCGCTCAATGGTGTTTGCCACTTGTTGATCATATTGCTTTCGCGCTGAGAGATACGCGGCGGCGGGCTGCCGCTTTTTCGCTCCATGTATCTCCGGCCGGGCGTCGCGCCGCCGCGACGTTTTCTGCCGCGCGAACATCGTTGGAAAAAACGTCGCATGTATCCCGGGCTTAACCCGTTCTCGCACGCGTTGAAGTCAGAACTCAGGTGAGGTGAAGAAACTTTATATCCGCCAGAAGAAGACTCGTGTTTCTCCGTGTCCGCACGCAAGCGTCCGGAGAGCGACAGCGTCGGGGGCCCCTCCTGCCCTCCCTCCTGGGAGGGGCCCACGGCGCAGGGTCACGTAATTGAGAGAACTGACTTCAATTCATACAATTTCCCAGTTGCCTTAATTAATGAAGTTCCATCATTGCCCATTTTAAGTTTTCATACTTGTCGCCACCCTTCGTTTCCAAACTTGGCGCCAGGCTTCGCTCTGTATACACTTCCCGTTTTTCAAATTTGGCGCCACTTTTGATTTGAGCCCGCCCACTGGATTCAACTAATTACCCCATATACATCTCATGATTCCCCCTGCGAGATTTTTTGATGTTTTATCTAATGCAACCATTCTTTTTCTTATAACTCAATTAGTTCGAACATTATCGTGATGACACGAAACCGCAAACATAGCCTACAATGCTTACGCATCCTTCGAGTGCCCGCGGCGACGCGGCTTCCGGTTTTGCTCTGGCGGCCGCCGCCGACCGAGGAGGGGACTGTTCGTTCGGACTTGGAGAGTGCAGGGACTTTCCGCTCCTTCAAACGACCCCCGTTTCGAACAGTTGCGTCCCGAAGCGCCAAGATAACCGACCAAAACACGAAAATTAAGGCCCTAACGGCTAAATTAGAACAGGTCCTCAAACAGAACCAAACACCCCCGCACCCACGTAAAGACGCACAGCCACCCCTCGCCAAACCGACAGAATACGTAACCGTCCAAATGATCCGCGACAGTGAAGAACGGACAATTAACTCTCTGCAGGTCTCAATGTCCACACTTCTCCAAACACTAACGGAGAAAATAGAAACTATTCACCATACACTCACGCGACACGAGTCTATTCTCAATCAGCACACAACCGCCATCCAGGCACTTCAAACTCAGTACCGCAAACGAGCCTCGTCGGACGAACCCGGCCAGGGCCCCTCGCAGTTACGCAGTCGCACCAGCTCAGTCAGCAGCGATGCGGGTCGCACCTCATTTCGACACGTCCAAGATGGCCACGCACCCTAAAAGCAGCCAAAATGCAGAACACAGAAATTTGGCAGTGGAATTGTAGAGGTTACAAGCGCACAGCGGGTCTTCTCAAACAATTCATTGCCACCGCTCGAATCCGTCCAGACCTTACTGCCTGCAGGAAGTGGGAGTCGAAAAGCCCCGATGCTGGCGGAATACTACACGATTGGTCAGCCCCTGATGCCAAAGGTTGCTATCCTAATGACAAAAGAGGTAACGGTGGTCGAGCACGTCCTGCCAGTACCGGACGCCGAACACTTGACGGTCGGAGGTTGTGCCCAACAAGCGCGGCCGAGCAAGCACCTTTATCATAAACGTCTACAAGCTACCCCCCCCCCCCCCAAACCTAGGAAAGGGGACTTCACAGATCTGCTGTTGGCTGCCTCTCAAAAAACGCAGTGTGAACAGCTCGTGATCGTAGGAGATTTCAACGCGCCGCAGAAAGAGTGGAGGTATTGCGATAACACGGCAAGAGGTCAGTCTATAGTGAAAGCGATACACAGGATAGGACTGGAACTCCTAACTTATCCTGCCTTTCCCACACGAGAGGGAAACACTGTGACTAAAGACTCCTGTCCTGACCTCACCCTGGTCAAGAACGTAAGCCACTCGAAGTGGACCAACCTAATCGAAACATTGGGGAGCGACCACTGCATCCTATGCACTTCTATCACTTCATCCAAAATCCGGAGAAGCATTGGGCCAGCCATAATAACGGATAGGCCAAATTTTCGCAACTCGGAATTCCCCACGGGACATATAGAATCTATCCAGGATTGGAGCGCGGCCCTTCGCCAGGCTCACAGCACCGCCACCGAAGTCGTACAGCGCACCAACGAGACACCTGAGGTAGACAGGCAGCTACTCAAATTATGGGATCAGCGCGCGAAACTCGTTCGCTGTTGGAAGACCCAAAAGTTGAACCGACAACTTCGAACCCGTATAGTTGAGCTCACGGAAGAGACACAGACGTACGCCACGCAACTCTCGCATCAGAACTGGCAGCAGTTCTGCGAGTCTCTGCGAGGCACTTTGGGCACGTCTCGGACATGGGCAATTCTCAGAAACTTGATAGACCCAACCGAGTCCAAGTCCGAAGCGACCCGTACACTCAAGCGGATTTACCACCTGTTCCCGGGTGACGACGCAGCTCTTCTCGCAGCGCTCCGCAACAGATACATGGGAACTGCGTCTACATCACCGAGCACGATTGCCTACCAGGGCATGCCAAATCGGGATTTGGACGCCCCCATAACGACGGCAGAAGTATACGCTGCGGCACGATCCTGCGTTCGTAATACGGCGGCAGGTGCGGACAACATCACCAACGCCATAATACGCAACCTGGGCAAGGACCAAATTCAGGATCTAACTCAGTACATTAACGATGAGCTCTGGGAAAAGAATATCATCCCTCAAGAGTGGAAACACTCCGAAATCATTGTCATCCCAAAGCCGGGGAAGCTGCCCACACTTGAGGCGCTCCGCCCCATCTCGCTCACGTCGTGTCTGGGCCAGCTATACGAGAGGGTGATCCAAACTCGTCTGCAGAACTATATCGAAGACAACATCTTTCCTCCTTCCATGATCGGCTTAAGATCCGGGCTATCTACCTAAGACGCCTTCCTTCTACTGGCGCTTTGTGATGCCCCTTGATCTCAAAGGTGCCTTCGACAACGTGTCTCACGATGCCATCCTCACAGAACGGAACAACCTAAATTGTGGGGAACGCGTCTTTCATCACGTCTAAAACTTCCTATCCAACAGAACAGCTACGATCGGCATAGGAGGTACACGCTCGGACCCACAGGACATGCCGCACAAAGGCACGCCTTAGGGTTCGATCATCTCCCTTCTCCTTTTCAACATCGCCATGGTTGGCGTGGTCCGAAGCCTTCAAACAGTACCGAACATCGGATTTACACTGTACGCCGACGACAAAACTGTCTGGACTAGCAAAGGCTATAGCTGGCGGCCAAAGAAGAAACTCTGCAGCAAGCTGCCACCTGCGTCGAGGACGTGGCCGCCCAGTGCGGACTACGCTGTACGCCGGAAAAGTCAGAGATCATCCGCATAGAAGGACGTAACTACAAGTCTCCAGGAGACATTCAGGTCCTCCTACACGGCGTCCCCGTCCGGGAGACCCGACAGATAAGCATCCTTGGCTTATAGCTCCAGAGTAATCGAAAAGCCACCCACGCTATCAAGCTGTTATCCACCACAACACAGCAAGTCGCCAAAATGATCGCAAGAGTGGCACGCAACCGGACAGGCATGCGCGAGGACACGCTATGCCTCGACCAAGCACTTGTGGTGAGCTGCGTTTCCTACGGCCTACCGTACCTGCCAATAGAGAGTTATAGCATAACGTTACCGTGTTTACGTTGCCGTTTACCGGGCCCGGCAAGCGACGTCTGCGCATGCGCCGCCACTTATCGGTCCGCAAACATTTTACGGAATCCCTTTTAGCGTTGCGGAGAGTTAGCGTTTGCTTGTAAACAAACATGGCGGCGCCCTGCACGGCCGCTTCGGACCAAATACAGCACCGCCGCCGCGTTCTTCGGCGCCATTTCTCGCTATACATGAAGGCATTCGCTTTTAATTTGCAAACTCTCACTCATACGTTGAGGTTTGAGTAACAACTAGGCCATGTTTTTGAGACTACTTTCCGATTTTTGAGCAGTTAAGCCTGACTATATGTCGTGTACATAGCCAAATAGCAACGACTACACTGTAGCTCTTCAGTTTCTTGCCAGATTTAACATTTTTCTATATTTTCATGATTTTTTTCCTCGGAAAAAAGACTGGCAATTCTCTTGCTATATTCATCAGTAATTTCAGAAAATAAAAAAGTTTCTCCGGCCCGGTGTTGGCACTCTTTAACTTACTGCCACTAGATGGCGCCACAGTGTTCACATCCAACACAAGCGACGTTGCGGCACGGCGAACGGCACGGCGAACATATGTCGTAGTTATGCTTTTTTTTACAGCGCTCGCAACGCAACGTGCGCTGTATATGCAAGCTTACTGAGGTCTACGTAGTGAAATTGTCGACTGGCCAGGGTAGGCAAAGGTGTCTAGCTTCACGGTCACATTTGAAAAGCCGCTGAGTCGGCTGTTAGCTGAAGTGTAGTCGGTACGTCTTTATATGCAGAGAAAAAGATTATTAAAGTGTAGCGTTTCACTTCATAGAAATGATTGCAATGCATCCGTTTCTTTTTCTCATTAAAAGCTGGGCATCTGCCATCATCATCACTCGTTTTAGCCCTACGGTAACTTGTTACGGGAAAGACGGTACGCTAAAACGTCTTCTGGCGTGCGTCGCGCTAACCGGAAAATCCGGCGTCCGGTAACACGGTAAACGGTAACGTTAACACGGTAACGATATGCTATACTCGACAAGAACTCACCAAAGTCAATGCCACGTTATGTACTGTGTACAAACATGCGCTGGGCATTCCTATCTACACTTCAAACTCCGAACTAGATGCCGCCGCGGTGGCTGAGTGGTTACGGCGCTCGGCTGCCAGCCCGAAAGACGCGGGTTCGATCCCGGCCGCGGCGGTCGAATTTCGATGGAGGCGAAATTCTAGAGGCCCGTGTACTGTGCGATGTCAGTGCACGTTAAAGAACCCCAGGTGGTCGAAATTTCCGGAGCCCTTCACTACGGCGTCTCACATAGCCTGAGTCGCTTTGGGACGTTAAACCCATATAAACCATATAAACCAAATTATTTCTATTATAGACTGTTTTAAATTCGTGCACGCCTACTTCGCACGGACACCGTTAGGCTAATTCTGGAGCGGGCATAGCTACCCGACAGACGTCCAGATAATACAAAGCACGACCAACCTCTCAACAACATATCGCTCGCGGGTGCACATCTCCCCGATTCCCACAAACATGTCGAGTGGAGCCGGGTCGGGCAGACGCTCAGCCAGAATAGACTACTTGAAGCGGACGGCGGCACGCAGCCCCCACACGGGGTACGTCGACGCAGCAACACACAGCGAGGTCACACGGGAGTTGTGGTGAACTGCTCCCGCAACGAGGTTGTCAGTGCCTCCTTGAAGCACACGACGATCACGGAAGCAGAGGTGGCAGCAATCCTGTTGCAGATCCAGTACTGCGACGCCCGTAACCAGGTGTACACATCATGACAGACTCCCAAACAGCCTGTCGGCTCCTACTTGCAGGCAAAATACCTAAAAATTAAGCTGTTGGCCATAGTAGGCTAACCAACTCTGAGCGCCGATTCCTCCTAAAACATCAGATAACGTTGGTGCCTGGTCACGCGGGATTAGAGGGCAACGAGGTCGTGGACGCACTAACTCGAGGACATACCAACCGAGCAGGCTCCAACACCGACTCAAGCTTCCTTCCCGAAGTTCCCGTCACCTACAACACACGACTCCACTTCCTAAGAACACAACGACAGCACCTTCAGAAGCTTAACGCTCAGGAAGCTCGGGACTGGAGGCAACTCCAGACCGATACTTTCCCCAATATTTACAAATACATCATTTTCCCCGAACGCTACGAAGGCGAATGTCCGTGGTGCGAAGACCGGCCCGATGCATACCACATTACATGGCGGTGTAAGGGCCCGAAACCCCCGGACATCACAACACATAGAACGAAGGAGCAATGGGAGACCTCTCTGCTCAGCTCGGAGCTTGATCAGCAGCGCACACTCGTTGCGCAAGCTAGAGCGGCGGCCAAGGCCAGTGGAGCCTTGAAATGAAGGCACCCCCCATTGTATATTTCTCCCAGAGTCTTTTATTTCCTTTGCCAATAAAGTTTTCTGCTACTGCTGCGTTCAGCGACTTCAGTTCCTCCCTCCAGATAAGGCCTTCGGTGGCATGCGAGGGGTGCAGCCCGCTGGCGTCTTTCTCTTTGCCTGTTCCCCTCCGAGTTTCTTTCCTCTTTATCTCCCTTCCTTTCGTGCATATATTCTATTTCCGCCTCGTATTTTTTTTATCCCTGCACTGTCCTGACACCAACACAACCCTGCAAGGAGTATTGTTTTGGCCCCTTTTTTCCTTTTCTACCATTGCCCCTCTGCCTCCGCAGCCCGACCGCTTTGCTGGTCCCTCTCGATGGCTCCCCGCTGCCCATGTGAATCCAAGAGCAGGGGCGGACTTTGGCAGATCGGCGACGTTGCAGATCTCTCCACATCCATCCGCACTCATGCCCCCCAGGGTACCCCCCATACTTCACTGCTGGTGGTTGAGGCAAGGTTTCTAGTTTGAGGACGTAGAACTTTCAGAACTTCGTCGAAAGACGAATAGAAAGCTACCGCAGGGTGGCGGGTTCCCGAGCAATTTCGACCACCGCCAGTTTCAATGACTAGTAGTACGTGGTCGAATAGAAGAGGAAATGTGCACGGGCCTGTGACTGATGTGTTGTCACCACCACCACTGCCGGCGTGCAGATAGGGAGAACGTGCGCGCCTTTTATATAAGCGTCCATCGAAGAAACCAGCATCCTCGGAAACGAAACAAATTACCGCAAAAGCTCCTTCTCGAATCCTGGCACATGCAAACCTCCCCGAACATCAACCGCACAAAGAAAACCTCCCCCCAGTGTATGCCCAGGTACTTCGCTCTGCAACTCAAAGAAAAGAAGTAGCCATTGACCGCCTCCCCACAGGGCGTCAACGTGACTCGCAGCCTTAACCCCCCCCCCTTCCTCCACCCCGCCTTTCGCATCAGAGCTTTCGTTCCTTTGACCTCCTCCCTCCATACTTACAGGGCCACTGACCACCCTCTGGTCGAAAATATTTTCTACCTCTCTGGTAGCGAGGCATCGTCACCGGATGGCGCGGCAGCAAATATTTTTTGAATAGACTCATTAATATCGTAGTTATAGCCGCCGCAATCAAGCTACTTCGCCATGCTCCTCTCCTTCCGTTCCCTCCCCGAGATTTTTCTCTCTCGCGCCTCGTCGAGTAGGCTCCACAAGGGAAATTCGCCTTTCCTCCTCCGATGTCAGCCGGAGGTGTGGTGTCTGGTGGAGTACGACACATGTCTACGTCATGGGCCCGCCTTGAAAATAATTATCTTTCTTTTTCGTACCCGGGATATTTAATGGCGGGGTTTGGGGGGAGCTGCGGTGTCTCCCAACACCCTCTCTATTTTGCTCCTCGGATTTCTTCGCGCTGTTTCTTTGTCCTTCCTCGCCCTAGCCATTTTTGTTTGTTTCAAGCATTTTTTAACTTTCTCCACTCCCTACCCTGTCCTCTCCCGATTGGATATGCAACAAAACACACTGACCCCTGTCTTCCCCGGCCTGTGTTCGTCTCCCGCTTCTCCACCACCATAATAGCGCATTGCTTGGCGCGCGTGCCTTGCTCCGCTGTGCTCACAGATGTTTTTCTGCACTCCGCGCCTTAGATATTATGTGAGGCTGCTTTGCCTAGGATCGTGGTTGGACTCCAGTCGCTACGTGCACATCCAACGACGAAAGAGCGTCGTTGCGTTTTCTCCGCACACTGAACGATCGAGACGCGATCGGCTCGACCACCTAAACATGCTAGCGAGCGCATCCTTCCATAGATCTGTTTTTGTCAGTGAATTACCGTTAGCTAGTTTCCTTTTCATGACTTTTTTTTTTTTTTTGCGCGCCTGTGTGCGCGCGCGAGAGAGGCCTCCCCGCCGTTTTACGACCGGAGGGGCGGGAGTCGTTTTTGTTCGAAACGCACGAAGCGCGGACCCGGGAACTGTCCGGTATTTCTTGGAATTGCACTTCTGCTTCTCCGTGGGTGTTTGTGTTCTGTGTGTTTGTCTTTTCTATGCTCCTAAGTTCCTGTCTTTCAACAGAGCCGAGAAAAACCAAGGCAGCGGCACTGTAGGCAAGATGTACGAGCGAGAAGCAGTGCGAGTGCGGAGCGGTCGAGTGTGCGAGAGAGGGAAAGGCTCTACGACACACAAGGCACAGAACACGCTGAAGCATACATGAACTGGCACGAGTAATTAAAAACCTTGTTGGGGGGTGGGGGGTGCGTAAACGGAAGGCGCTACGGAAAGCATGCGCGCAACGAGCTGGCTGCGCCCACCCTTCGCCAGTCAGTCAAAACTACGCACCAATGAAATGCCTTTCGCGAGGGTCTTCTAGATGACGTCAACTTGAAGGCTCGGGAGCCAGAGTAGAGATAAGGTGGTTGGCTTCTCGAAGGAAAGAGCGGACCGGCTGTGAATTTTTACTGCTTTTCGGGGCGCGCATGGGCATGGGTCTAGTATCTTGCAGGTTATCTTCGAAATCTCATCTATACACTGGGCTTATTTGTAAAACTCTCAAAGACCCTTGGTCAGTAATTAAAAACGCCAGAGCCGGCTTACGTTGTTTTTTGGTTGGAGATGTGCAGTTTATGGAGTCTTCAAAACCCAACCAGACAGGGAAATCTGTCGAAATGTTTTCAACCCATCGCGGCGCACGTGTATCCTACATGGGCCCTCACGGTGTCCCTTTCCATCGAAGCCAACTATCGAGATAGCGCTGCGCTTAAATTTCGCGCAAACCCATATCATACTTCGTTTTGCCGACCTGCTGCAACTCCTCTGCCAAGCAAGCATGACTAGTCATGGCTGTTTGATAATGGCGTTTAAGAGTCCAAGCTGTCGGCAAAAAATATCCAAAACTGGTTGAGACTGCAGAGCTTTATTTGCATTGCATAACCACTAGAAGACTGGTGTTGACTGCAAATGATGTGGACAAAATAAGTGTCCACAAAAGGCTCCTCCAATTTGATGAGTTCACATCTGCAATGCAAAACCAGCTGTTAGGAACGCAAAGTGCTCAGATCAGTTGTAAGATGCGTGCACGCAAAAATCAGTAAACAGATATGATGCAATCACAGCAATCAGTTGTCCCTATCAACAGATGTCATCCCTTTTAAATACAGTGCAGAAAAACTAAACTGCATGCATACCTAGAATTCAGCCTCACATTCCAGACAGAGGTACCTGGGAAAAAAAAGAAAATTAGCAAATATTAAAATGCTGTCAAAGATGCAGCACACGACAGCCAGACTGCAAGATCAGACGCAAGAGATTTCTCCTCAGTACTCGTCAGGGTAGCAAATACTCCAAATGCAAACATCATTTAGGACCCCATAACAATTGACTTGCATGATGAACATACCAGGAGGTTGGCCAGAACTCCATACTGTGCACGTCCAATCTAATAGGAAAAAAGAAAGCATAGCTGAGGATATTTGTTAAAAACACATAAGCAAATACACATGGAGGTTCAAAAATGTTTCAGAGATCTTGGTGAGGTCCTCACAGTTATAAGTATTGGAGGGTGATCATCAGGGACAACAGGTAATAAAACAGCAAAATGACTGCAGCAATTACCTTATATAGGCACAGTAGAGCCACAAACAAGGAAAACGTCTGCAAGAAAACAATGCAAGGTGTATCAGAGAAATACCTCGAACAGAATACCCAAACATAAAATTTCAACATCTACCCTTGAGGTAATTTTTTGTGTAAAGCATCTTTTTCCTCACCAAAATTGCCATCCCCAGAGCGGGGCAAAAAGGTGAGTAAAACTAAAGACTGCAGAACAAGCTATGCTCCCACATTCTGCATTCCACAGAAAAGTATTTGAAGTACACCTTAGCCAATTTGCATAGTCAAAATGAAGGTCTATATTCATGAAATGTTTGCAAAATAAAAACTGTGAAGAAAACATGCTACCTAAAAACAAAGCAAAATGTGCCTTAACAATCGCTTGAATATCCGAATTTTGAGAGCTATTCACAAGGTCGACACCCTATAAATGGCATGACACCACGACAAAGGAGCCGACAGCCCTGCCAAAAGACTCGTTTTTCAACTGTTGCCAAGACCAAGGAAGACTATTTCGAAGGGGTGCTGCACAAATGATTTCAATGTTAAGCACATTTTTTTTTAAATGAAATCAGTCTCGGAACTTTACAAAGGTTGTAATTTCTCATCTCTAGCAAATACAGGCAGCACTGCACAGATTGTACCATGCAACGCAGCACTGCCACCCATACCTCCCTTTAAAGAAACACTGCTTTAACTGCGAATTATGAAGCTTTTGTACCTTTAGGGCATTTAGTGCACCTCCAAGGCAGATTCCCAGCACTACAAACAATTATTACCCTTCATAGTTTGCTGGAGTAGTCCAAGCGAATTTGTAGCTGCGATACTTAAGATCACATCACCTAATGCTATGTGCACTGTAGACTCACTGGCAGTGACATGTACACCAATACAGAGCTTCACCACCTATTCCACTATGGATCTTTCAAGCAAGAAGAGATTGTTTGCAGGTGAGGCAGTATTTGTTCATCTGCTTTAGCATTTTTTCTCATTTTCGAGCAAGGACAATGCAAGATGCTGATATGGGGTTGCCCATACGAACTTTTTGCTGGAAAACCTCACTGCAACGTGCCAATAGGGTTTGTGGTCACTTTGAATGCATTGTCTTGCTACCCCTCCCCCAATCCACAAAATACGAAAATGGAGACAAAAAATGAGAACGTACCACACAGCCAAGCAAAATTAAGGGCCAGAGACAGCTGTCCAAGGCATCTGAAAGAGAAAGTTTGTTTTATCCCACAAGCAGGATGAGTGTGTGAAAGCCCCATCGCTCCATGCAATCAGTGCAATTTTTTTTTCTGCATTTGGACTCAGAAGTAGCAAATAATGGCATCATTTTATGCAGCCTGACTGAAAAAAAAAAAGCATTCTTACCGATTGTCAAAAGTGTCCATTACGAAAATGGAGATGCTGGCTACTACCAGGGAAGCTGGCGAGTGCTGAAATTAAACAATGAATAGACAACCATCAGCACACATCATGAAAACAAATGCTCAAAGAAAAGCGCACAGCTGTCAGATAGGAGCGAAAGGTTGGTCGTCAAAGATCATCTGCTGAACTATGTGATCATCATATGCACGGATTAGAAGGGATAAGCAAAAATACATACCCTAACATGTATGTCGCCACTCCATATCTTGTGCGTCAGTCTACACTTTTCATACTGTGCTGTAAACAAACAATGCCAACAGAAGGCCATTAGCACAACATGACAAATAATAATTACTCAAAACAAAAGCACAACTGTCAGATAGGAGCGAAAGGTTGGTCGTCAAAGATCATCTGCTGAACTATGTGATCATCATATGCACGGATTAGAAGGGATAAGCAAAAATACATACCCTAACATGTTGTGTATGTCGCCACTCCATATCCTGTGCGTCAGTCTACACTTTTCATACTGTGCTGTAAACAAACAATGCCAACAGAAGGCCATTAGCACAACATGACAAATAATAATTACTCAAAAGAAAAGCACAACTGTCAGATAGGAGCGAAAGTTTGGTCGTCAGAGATCATCTGCTGAACTATGTGATCATCATATGTGCGGATTAGAAGGGATAAGCAAAAATACATACCCTAACATGTATGTCGCCACTCCATATCCTGTGCGTCAGTCTACACTTTTCATACTGCGCCGTAAACAAACAATGCCAACAGAAGGCCATTAGCACAACATGACAAATAATAATTACTCAAAAGAAAAGCACAACTGTCAGATAGGAGCGAAAGTTTGGTCGTCAGAGATCATCTGCTGAACTATGTGATCATCATATGCGCGGATTAGAAGGGACAAGCAAAAATACATACCCTAACATGTTGTATGTCGCCACTCCGTATACTGTGCGTCAGTCTACACTTTTCATACTGCGCTGTAAACAAACAATGCCAACAGAAGGCCATTAGCACAACATGACAAATAATAATTACTCAAAAGAAAAGCACAACTGTCAGATAGGAGCGAAAGTTTGGTCGTCAAAGATCATCTGCTGAACTATGTGATCATCATATGCACGGATTAGAAGGGACAAGCAAAAATACATACCCTAACATGTTGTATGTCGCCACTCCGTATACTGTGCGTCAGTCTACACTTTTCATACTGTGCTGTAAACAAACAATGCCAACAGAAGGCCATTAGCACAACATGACAAATAATAATTACTCAAAAGAAAAGCACAACTGTCAGATAGGAGCGAAAGGTTGGTCGTCAGAGATCATCTGCTGAACTATGTGATCATCATATGCATAGATCAGGAGAGAGAAGCAAGGGACAAGGTACCTTGGCACACCACTTTTGTTGCATCTCAACAATTGCTGGCACCACAGCACGTATGGGAACTGCAGGAGGGAGTAAAACAAAATGTTAGGGCCATAACTGGAACGATGTTAACATGTACTACAACTGCATGTATTAAGGTATGAAGCCACTTTGAAAGCAATATTTTCTAAACAAACATGTTCTAAACACCATTCCAAATATACAACCCCCTACATATCTCGCAGAACCGGAACAGTTTCCCAGCAATATTATCCAAAATCTGCAATATCTTATTTTTCAAAATTTTCCAGTTTAGATTGATGTCGTTCTTAACATCGGTATTTTAGGCTTGCTCTTAAATGCACAGAAGGAGCATACATGACATTTGCAACACAATAATATGTTACATCAGCAAACCAGCAGTATTGTTTGAATCTCCATGTCATTTCAACAATGACAACAGATGCAAATCCTGAACCATATTCGTGTTGCACATGGCCTGCACAAACTGAAAGCCAACCTAGAGACCAACAGCCAACCTAGGAATCCTCCCATCATTCCACCAATGAAAAAAAAAAAAGAAAGCTGCCTCACAAGAAGAGACACCAATGAGGACTAATTCTCCTGGACATTCTTGTATAATATTTGTAGCTATTTCCAGCATTTTTATGTAGATTTTCTCACCAACACACTGTCATTCCTTCCACACAAACATGGCCAATTTTTTTTATCAAATAATTTTTATTGCAACTGGATTTTCTCGTGAAGTTACTATATGAAAACCATTAGTTTCAGGCATTCCAATATAGTACAATGAGAATTCATGCTGTAACTTTTTGGTTCACTGCACACAGCTTAAGTTTATATGGATATTAACTGTGAAAGTAATTTGCTGGTTATGTGCACATTTAACACAATTAGAGACCGCCCCACAATTAAAGACCATGCATTAGGGTAAAAAAAGTAGTTTCCAACCTAGACCACAAATTTGTATCTGCTTTTAAAACTTTTCTACAAAAAATTGGTTTGGTTTATGAGGTTTAACGTCCCAAAGCAACTCAGGCTATGAGGGACGCTGTGCTGGGCAGCTTCAGATAATTTAGACCACCTGGGGTTCCTTAACATGCACTAACATTGCACAGTACACAGGCCTCAAGCACTTCACCACAGTCACTGAAACCAGACTGCCACAGCAAGGATCTAACTCGCATCCTTCAAGTCGGCAGCCGAGCACCATAAACACAGAGCTACCGCGGCAACTCCATAAAAGTGGCCTCATACATTAAAGGCAGTGGTAAAAAGAAATTACCTGCAATTATGACTCCAATGTAACCCTTGGTAGCCAGGACACTGTAAAAGGAACAGGTCTAAGAGAAGGCAAGTGGCACTGCATCAAAAGCAGTAGTAACATACAGGTCAGATGTCAACTGTCCTCACAAGCAATCGGAGAGAGAGTTCATTTTCATCATTTCACTGTTTTGTTGCAGCAAGAACACCTGCTACGCTACAAACCAAGTAAAACGAATCATTTTTTACTGCTGCATTTTTTCCGTCCAGTACCTACCTATATGAAAGAAAACCACTGGTTTCAATCATTCCAATATTTTACCATGACAATTCGTGATGCAACTATTTTGGTTCATTGCACAGCTTAAGTTTATATATGTAACTACCCAGTAATTTGCCTGCTGACCAGCTAAATTATGACTTCTGTTATGACTTGGTCAGATCATGTTTAACACAAATTTTTTAAAATAAAAATCCCCCCCAAACACTTAAATAAGGCAAAAAATTAGATTTTAAGCTAGACAACAAATCTGTGTTTGTATCTGCCTTTAAAAATTTTTCTCCCAGTAGTGGCCCGATACCTTAAATGCAGGGGAGAATGAAAATTACCTGCAAGTGCGACTGCTGCGTAACCCTTGGTGGCCAGCACACTGTAAAAGGAACATGTCTAAGACAAGGCAAGTGGCACTGTGTCTAATGCAGTAGTAGCATGGAGATCAGATGTTGTCAACTGTCCTCACAAGCAATCGGAGAGAGAGTTCATTTTCATCATTTCATTGTTTTGTTGCAGCAAGAACACCTGCTATGCTACAAGCCAAGTAAAACTGGAACCATTTTTTTACTGCTGCATTTTCCCCCTCCAGATACATATATGAAAACCACTGGTTTCAATCATTCCAATACTATACCATGACATTTCACGATATAATCATTTTTTACTGCTGCATTTTCCTCCCTCCAGATACCTATCTGAAAACCAATGGCTTCAATCATTCCAATATTATACCATGACAATTCATGATGTAACTATTTTGGTTCATTGCACAGCTTAAGTTTATATATGTAACTACCAAGTAATTTGCCTGCTGACCCGCTAAATTATGACTTCTGTTATGACTTGGTCAGATCATGTTTAACACAAATTTTTAAATAAAAATCCCCCCCCAAACACTTAAATAAGGCAAAAAATTAGATTTTAAGCTAGACAACAAATCAGTGTTCGTATCTGCCTTTAAAATTTTTTTCCCAGAAGTGGCCCGATATCTTAAATGCAGGGGAGAATGAAAATTACCTGCAAGTGTGACTGCTGTGTAACCCTTGGTGGCCAGCACACTGTAAAAGGAACATGTCTAAGACAAGGCAAGCGGCACTGTGTCTAATGCAGTAGTAGCATGGAGATCAGATGTTGTCAACTGTCCTCACAAGCAATCGGAGAGAGAGTTCATTTTCATCACTTTTTTTTTCTTGCAAGCAAAAATGCCAGCTCAGAAGAATGCATGCAAATGAATGCAACATGAAAAAATAAAGGCAAGTTAATGGTATGACTACAATGACAAAAGCATACACCGAACAGGGCAGGGCAATTGCATACATTAAATGAGAGGCTTGGGAAGGGCAACAATTACCTGCAATTGTAGCACTGCCGTTCACTCCAAGCCCCTGGTGGACAGTAGAACTGTAAATGAAAGCCATAACTCAGTGAAGCAAACAGCTGTGTGCGTCGAATTTTTATGCATGGTGATCAGACGTGAACAGCCCTCACACATAATCGGGCAGAGTTCAATACATTGTCAATTATTAATTTTAATTTTCTCTTGCAGGCAAGAACCGCGGCTCAATAAAACGCAACTTACACAATGATCACCCTGTATCACGACGCTGACGTGGGCAGGAGACAGCCTGGAAAAAGAATAAACAATTACTACAGCCTGCAGCAACAAGGAAACCTTTTTCAACCATGTTATACTGAATCAGTAAACGCTGATCAGTCACAGTAATCAGTGAGATTCCCGCATATGTCATCAAAGAGCTGCCGATACTAATATAAAGGGCAGAAAAGGGCATACCATTAAGCTGCTGTTGGGCCAACAGCGCCGACATTGGCCGCAAGAGGGGATGGACATGACGCTGGGCGTCCCAGAAATGCTCAGCCCGGGCATCGCTGAACAAAGAAAAAAAACGCTGCGTAAGGAATTGAGAGCGGGTATAAGGCGTACAACAAAATCGTGTGAGTATCAGTTAGAGCTAATACATTCCTTCATCAGTATGGTTCAGGAATGTTACGCTTGTCATCACACACGCCCGCCGCCACATGGTACACAATACACCGGCTCAGGTTCGTTCATCTCAATCCACTGCAATCGAGTATAACGCTCGTGAAATCTGAGATTATTTACTGATGTAGGCCCTCTTACCGTTCTGTACAACAGCCCTGGGCAACGATTAGTTGTCTATGCATTGAGGCTACAAAGCAAATAATTTACCACACGAGGCAGGGAGGTAACGCCAATATTGCTATGAAACGCCTGCTTTGAGCCAGCAGTTAGCTTGTCACTACTGACGCTACTAATTCTACTGCGATCAAGAAATGCACAGGCTAAATTACGCACATTCCCTTGCCAAAAGCATTGCCCAAAGAAACAGCTTACCTTCTTCGGACTGAACAACACACACACCACACGCCTCCGGTTGCTCTCGAAATGGCGAATTTTTTCGCTTCGCCGGCTATTTAAACACAATTTCAGATTGACTTGGATTGACTTTCAAAAATTTATTTTATTACAAATAGCAGTAAGTGCACATTGTAAAATAGTTTATGGTTTATTTTGATGACTTTCTAAGTAAAAATGAGCATTATTTTATTACTATAAGTTATACTCATACATACGCAGAAAACATGCATTACGAGTTTCGGTCTTGAGGGGTTTTGGATGGCTTCAAACGTTCGAGTACGGACGTTCGGATTGTTCAAAGCGCTGAATCATCAAATTGGGACCGCGTATGAAAGATGCTCCTAAATCTAAACGTTGCCTAAAATCATAGTTTGGAATCGTTCGGAATGATATGAGCGATTTATATACGGACATAAAACGTGCGACATGAATCTTCAGCATGAGTCAGCTAGGACAAAGCGTGACTGCCGCTCGGTGCGTCTTGCAGACTTGTATTACGTCTTTCGCGGATCCCTCAAGTGAACACACCCTTGAGCACCTGTGTCGGAAATATCCTCCTCCGGCTAACGGCCTCGACAGAACATAAGGAGTACATTTCCGACTCCTACAAGCACAGACGTTCCCATATCCATCCAAGTTACATGCCATACACCCTGACTCGTTTGGTCGGGAATGCCGTTTGTGTGGTGAGATCTCCGATTTATATCGTATGTTCTGGGCCTAGCTGTCAGACCACTCTAAAATTAGTGTGTCAGCCACCGACAAAAGGGTGGGAGGCAGCTCTGAGCTTGAGGACCAAGTACGGCTCCTCGACCGAGCAAGGGCGACAGTATGTCAACGGACACCTGGACTGGGTACCCCGACCACATCAATCCCTCGCTCCTAAACGCGTTAGTAAAACATTTTCACCACCGCTGCCACCCTTTCTTTAAAGTCGCTTGCGCTGTTTGCTCCACCAGCCAACTCAGCTTTCTCGCAGTGAGGTGGCAGGGTACCAACCACAAAACTGTCTTAAAAGCCGTCCCTTTTCGCGCTCATATCAACAGTGTTCTGCGCGAATCTTTAATTATTAATCGCGTTTGATATTGGAGGTGAAATCTTGTAAGGCAGTGTCTTCGTGAAATGAACATATGAGTGAACTGGCTGCGACCGCGGTTTTTTATGCGACACAGCGTGACAAACGGGAGGTGCAATAAGAAATCTGTAAAAGAGAAACAGGAGTTCTTTTATGCTTTTAATGCGATAGCATCAGAGTTGTCGCACCAAAACCCCGCCAGTGTCTGAGATGAAATTGACCGGTTGGCCGAGAGAGGTGACGTGACATTGTCATCACAACCTGCCTTGATTGGGCGATAGATGACGTAACCTTGTGGCGTCATAACAACCCGCCCACCGTGGCAAATTTGACGGAGAGGTCATATAATCTTGTGACACATAACCTGCCCACCGGGTTGTGAGTAACCTAGACAGAAAATCGAAATATAAAAAAAATATATGGAAATGCCAGCCCAGTCACAGTACAGCGGACACCTGCTAATGCAGCTAGCAGTCCAAATATGGCATTTTAAGAACCAAAAGTTAAAGAAACTAACGCAAACACTCACAAAAGATGTAATAGATGCTCCGACAAATGTGAAATCTATTGGTATTGCGTTCTACACTAAAGGGGATTTAAGTGTCCCCATAGTTTTTATGAGGCGACCACAAAAGCAATGTCACTAATTGCAAGGTTCTGGCCTGTCTCCTCCTCTCCACTTTCTAGAGCAAATAGTGTTTTTTTTTGTCTGCCACGAGGCTCCAGAACTGAAACGCTGCAGCAAGACATATTTTTGTTTCCTGAAAATCCCAAAGAAACACTTGCCTTTTATAGTTCCTCGTGCAACAGAGACCATGCATCCAGCAGTACACTCAACACTGAAGATTGGGGGCGAGCAGTTTTGATCAAGGTGAACAAGTTTTCTCTAGGAGCACTACCCTTCTGGAATATTTAACCATGGGCCGTCATCTCCCTCTTAATAGTAATAATAATAATTGAGGGAGCAGTCATGTGCATCACTTGAATTCATCGCATTGCCACTGACAAGCAGGAGCAGATTCATGTAGCTACTTCAGCCCAAGCAAGAAGTTTTCTGTGAAAAAACTGCACTAGCGGCCATTTTTTTCAATGAATGTTCAAGCAATGGATTGTGCATATAGTATGGCCCCTGCCCCCAACCATCCTTGCTGATGGGCAAGTAAGCATAACAGGTTACTACCAAACACAGTGAAGAACGCTTCCATGTCTCCACAAAGCCCTCAAGAGGGCTAATGCCATTGTCTAGCACCTGCTCCAGACTCTTATGTACCCTAAAATTGCTCACAAACACCTTTTCTTCTCCATGCAATACCTCGAATGCTGCCCACGGTGCAACAATCCAAACCCAACCTTCTATCACTTTGTTTGGGAGTGCCCGAACTCACAAGGAAACTAAACACCCATCTCCTACTTTTCATTCTTCTCCTGGGAGGCCGTCCTGTCTGGCTCGGGCCCGAGTGACCAGCAATTGCTGATCGAGCGGGCACACCAGATCGCGTCAACCATTGGGGTCCTCGATTGAGGACTCCACCCATTGTGGACGGCTATAATCAACACTAAATGTTTTTACCGCTACCCAAGCAGCAGCTCAACGCATTTGGGAATTTTAAAATATGTTGCGTGCATGATGAGCAAGCTCTATTTTATTAAGTTAACAAAACTTTCTGGGTGGCTGCCAATTTGATGTATTTCAGAGACAAGAACTGGTCATGAGCATAAAATACAAAGCTTTGTCAATTCTTGCTGGTCTTCTTTGATGCTTCAGTTTTCTGCTCAGCCTGCAGAGACTGCAAGTTTCCTGGAACAAAGAGACAGCTGCATCAGCACTAAGTTTCCTCATCTGTACACGTAATCTCCAATGGGTACTCAACTCTTCGTCTCCTGTTCAACATCTGCCAGAGTAGACTTGAAAAAAATGTTGCTGTTTGGCTGTTGCTTGTAGACACGCTGCAAATGACAATCTCATTTAACAGGATAAATTGAGCACCTCACCACTCAAACAGCCTTTGTGCAACTTACAGCATCTTTCTTCAAGCAGTTGATTTCATGCTCCAAGACTTTCAGTTCTTGTATCTGTAAGAGAAGGAGGTAACTGAACCCATAAATGACCAAACAGAACAAAGCACAAAATGCATTGTACTGAAAATGTTATGTATTTCATTCAAAGTAAACCGTGTGGACACAAAATTTTGTCTGCGTGATTTTATGCTTGAATTGGTGCAGGCATTTCATACAATGTGTCATGTGAAAGAGTCTGGTGCAGCATGAGTCCCAACACACCGCCTCTACTCGTCATTGACATGCAAGTGTTGCGTTCTTGCTCATACAGCTCATCCAGTTTCAACCACTGCCGCACGATCTCCATGTCGATCTCAGCCCGGCGAAATTTGTCCCAGCAATAGTGTTTCGAGCACTTCTTCTTTGGCACATTGCAGTATTCACCAGCGTGTTCAAACACATTCACCACAAGCGGGAAGCCACACACTTCGTCGTCGCTCACTTTGGGCTCTTTCGAGTGCTCTGGGCAGAGGATTCGAAGGCGTTTGCAGTAGGTTTTCTGGTGTGGGTTGTAAAAGTCACAGAACACATTGTCACCTTCAATGCGAGTCTTGTACACGGAGCCATATGAGCTCTGGCTCTCATACTTGTTGAAGCACTTTTCCATGTGACGCATGGCCACACGTGCACTCACTTCGTGGCCACAGGTGACACAGTAAGTGCTCAGTTCACTTTCCTCATAGTCATCCGTGGCTTCTTCATCTTCGGCCAGAGGCGTCTGCTTCGCTTTCTCGATGATCTTCTCCAGTTCAGCTCGCTTGGCTTCCAACTGTTGAAGGGTGCTCCGAGCGTCCATTTGCTGCTTTCGGATCTGCTCCAATTGGCGGCGGTTCAACTCGTCCGCATGGCACACGCTCGACTGCCACTGCTGAATGCGATGCGGAAGCACCTCGTAGATGCGGTTCGTGGCCAACTTGAGGCCGCAGTCGTCGCTGCAGTACTTGGAGCCCGGCCGCGCCGCCGCAGTACAGCCCGGACCATAGCACTGCCTCGGTACGTCGTCGTCCTTCCGACTTTTCTCTTTCTCGCTTCGATGCTCACGCTTGTGCTCCTCCTTGCGGGCGCGCTTGGACTGCGCCTCTCCTCCCTTGGTGGGGCTCCGCTTGTGGCGGGGCTTTTTCGGAGAACGCTTGACAAGCTCCGGCTCGTAGTCGTCGTCCACGTAATCGTTCGGGAGGTCGGAGGCGTCGTTGGCCCCGTCTTGGTCCGGCTCGTAGTCGTCGTCGTGACCAGCCTTGGGCCGCTTCGGAGACGACACCGGCTTCTTGCCCAGTATGAGACCGAAGTTTAGGCACTGCCGCTTTCGGCACTTCTGCCTGATCTTGTTCGGTCCGCCAAACTTCCTCATGTCCTTGCAGAAGTCGCAGCGACCACAATCCTCGGTCATGTAGCAAGCGGTGCATTCTCCGCACTGCCGCGTGGACTTCCGACGCTTGTTCTTTTTGGAGCGATGCGACTTGTCTTTATGCCTCGTAGGAGAGTACGCTTCGTCGTCTCTGGGCTTGCTCCGACTCTTGTGCTCTTCATGCGAGGAATGAGACTTCTCCTTTCGCTCCTTGAACTTTATCTCGAGTGTCGGATCCCGGTCGCGGCATATGAGGCAGAAAAATTTCAGAATGTTCTTGGCGTACGATTCCGTAATGCTGATGCAGTCGCCATGGTACCACTCATTGCAGTTGTCGCAACCGATCATGAATCTAGTGGTATCGCTCGTGCGACAGATGCAGTACACAATCTCTTCTTCTTCGGAGTGGTCGGAGCCTAGGTCTTCGACGCAACTGTCAGTCTCGCTGTCTGAGCGGACAGCCTCTTTTGCCGGTGACTTGACTTCCTTCGGGGGCAGAGTCTTGCAATAGCTGTGCATTTCTTGTCCATAATGCAGCGTGGTTTCAATGTCCCCGCTACTACTGAACTCTGTCCCATCACTGCTCATCCCTTGATAAATTGTCTCCGTTTTAACGCTACACATTTTTGGCGACGTGGGCTTTGGCGAACTTACTTACAATGCAGTAATAGTGTTTAGAAGCTAAAGGGCTTGTGTCTTCTCGTTACAAGACATCAAAACGAGACATAAAATCTGCTGCTTACGCGTCTTTCTCTCGCCTTGGAAGCTGAGATGTTGTCGTCCGCCATTTTATAGCGGTAATCGGGAAACGAGGAAATAACGCAAAATAACAAAAGTTATAAACGTTGGTCTGACCTGACTTGACTCGGCTTCTGATCAGACGCAAGATGGTTTCGAAGCCGTGAGCAGCCGCTATCTGAGCCAGGCCGGGTCGCTTACGGTGTACCGCCGCAAGTGCGCTTTGAACATGTGCTGCATTTGAAGTTTTGTTTTGCAAGGTCTGGTGCCCTCCGACCTACTTCCTGGCCCCGCACCTTCCTGTTTCTCGATTCGCTTGTTCACAAAACGTGAGTGTCGAATAAACAGCACACCGGTCTCCTGTCGGTATCCATATAATAAGCAAGAACCTTCTCGTGTCCGCCTCACTTTTGCATCGACTTGTGTATTGGAAAGTAACAAGCCAGTGGACTATGCTAGTTAGCATGTCGTAATGGTGAAGCACCTGTCTGTGTATGTACTCATGTCCCTGTTCGTGTCTATGGCTTGTTCCATTCCTGATCCAACCAGATACATTTGTGGACAGTGTGCTTGCTGTTCTCTGCAAGCATCCATGGGCTACTTTCCGGGCTAGCTGAGTGTTAAGAGCCCCGCTGCAAGTGTTCCACACGTATGAAGCAATGTTCCAAGTTAATTACTTAGTTCGACTACGTGTATTCCGCGGGATGATTACATGTTTTATTTCAAAGACTCGCAAGCAGCTGACTGAATTAACTATTAATTAAATGTCGAAATGAGCACTTTATCAGCTTTAATTCCTTGCATATAGTGAGTTATAACAGTGCACATAGTAGTTTGCAGGCAGAGGTGGTGTCACCATAATGGCACGACTATTTTGTTATTTTTGTGGCTGACGTTTTCGTCCTGGCTTCAGGGTATTATAAAAATGAAATTAGAAATCCACAAGTTCATTTGTCTACGCAGCGTTTTGTATTTCTGTGGTTTGCATTGCCCCCAAAGACAGCTCTCTCAAATTGTCTTGTTTGCAGGTGCGCGTTTCGTAGCATAAAGCGTGATGGCTTCCGCGTGGCTGCGCGGAGAAATGGGCCGGAAAGTAGCCGGATTTGCTGGCCTCACTGGTGGACTTATAGGAGCATTGGCTGGCCTGCTTCCTCACACGCACTTACTTAACTATTACAAGGACATCGTCCGTGCATACAAGTAAGTGTCCGCGCACAGTTCTTATTTCTGGTTTGTCCAGCTAGCATGTGGCAGTGCTGAGTGCTCACAGTGGAAGTGCCACTGCTTTTCATTTCGTTTATTTGCTATCTTAAAGGCCCATTTGCAATACTGAATGTAGGCCACTTTGCGCATGACCCAAGTTATCATTTGGCCAAGCAGTTGTTTCGTGTAGCGGTCGTGACCTGTGACAAGAGGCTTGCTGCAGGCTACAGTGACAACACAGCAATAATGGTATGGCATGTGTACATGCTTTTGCAGATGAGTGCTCTTATAAAACAACAAATAAAAATGAAGACGACAACCTGGTGAACAGTAATGTGTCACCAAAAAAATATGCCAGAATAAAAAAATGGGTGCACACTTAGGTAAAAATTGTGCGAGGCATGCTCTGGCATGTCTTGCGGCTTGGGCTCGTGCTAGTGTTTGATCGCCTTGCTGGCTGATTAAAACTTGTTCTAAACAGTTATCATATGCAGGAGTTCTGCGACTTGGTCCTATGGTATTCAGTTTATTTCACTTCATTCATCTTCTTTGATAGTTTATTTCACATTAGGCAATGCCTAATCCATGTTGAGAATCTCTGCATTCTTATTCTATAACTAGATGCTTAGAAGTGATACAAATGCCAAAATTTTTATGCATTTCTTCTTTAAAATGCCACTTATGGAATTCCTTATTTTGAATCAGAACAGAGTCCACTTAGGTTATCAGTTTATAACAGGATTTTTTTCACACTGTGGTTTCGGTTTCTCAAGCTGTTGAACCTAATGCTGTTGGGGGTAGCATGATGCTGCAAGAGTGCCTCTAGAACCTTACGAGGTTCAGAACTTGTGTCACGATGACAAAGATGAGAAAATGCTTGTATTATGGCTGAGTAAGGGCAGTTGAAAATCTGCTATGAAATTTTATTATATCATTTTCAAGGCTGTGTAATTAACAGTAAATGTAACATGAGTAGCACATGACATCCTGATGGTTAGCTGTGTTCGAAAAATTAAATAATGCAGTTAAAAAAAAGTTAAAAATAAGACAAAACCTGTAGTTGATCAAGCGTTTTGAGATTTTCTGATGGGTGGTCAGTTTGTAGCAATGAGGGGAAAAAATGAAAGCTGGAATATTGGAGTCGGCATACCTCAAAGCGCATGTTTTCAGTCAGGTTTATGCCGGTCAGTGCTACTATCGCCATAGTTAGATGCAACTGAAGAATGAAATGCGAAAATTCTCCTACACAATTAGTATCGACATGTTTTCTTGAACAGAGCCTAAGTGACAGAGATTCCCATTGTTACGAATACATTAAAAACTGGAAATCAATTTATTTTCCAAAAGCAAGCGTTTCAAGCATCTCTTAATGACACACAGAGTCTTCAAGGATTCAGCAAGTGCTTGCAAATTTTGTGCTATTCTTCTGGCAAAAATGCTCACAAAATGAGACACAGTCAATTTTTGAATGCTACCTAGCAGTTGTACATGCATATACTCTTGCTTTACACAGCTTGCTCACAAAAGTGCTATACATTTTCATTAGAAAGGGCCACTTGCTGAAAACTCAATGACAAATTGTTATGTTGTGAATTCACATTGCTGGGTGTTGAAGGGTTAAGGAGAGCCTGCTTTTATCTCTCATTTGAGTATTTCAAAATAAACAACTGTGGATATTCAAGCTTTGATGGTGAGAGAGTTTCTTTAAGATGATATTGTATGCTCTAAAACAGGTCTCAAGTGCTCTTTAAGTACAGAGATTCTTCTAATCTGAAAGTTCATAATATTAAAGGGTTGGACTTTTTGGTTAAAACCGGAAAAAGAAAACAATAACAATGTCCCAAATTTAATTTTCAGAATTCGGTTTTAATCGAAAAAAGCAGGTATCCTTGACATGCATGCTGTAGCTAGCTGGCTATCGAGTAGTACTTGCGCTCAGGTATAGAAGAAAATTGACAATTTTCGGAAGCCAGGGGTGTGATGAGGCTGTGTACCGTTTGATTGCTGTAGCTAGCTGGCTATCGAGTAGTACTTGCGCTCAGGTATAGAAGAAAATTGACAATTTTCGGAAGCCAGGGGTGTGATGAGGCTGTGTACCGTTTGATTAAGTAGCACAGTTGTGCATTCTGAGGTATTGCTTTGCTACTTTACATGCCTCTACGGACTGGAAGGTTCCACCCTGTCGCAAAACATTGCTAGCGTACCACGGTTCATTGTCATCACTCAGTAAGGTCAGTTGCTTGGTTAAGCAGTGTTCACCACATTTAAAGGAACTGGAAACCATGAATAAGCATCATGAAAAAGTGCAATCTTTTACCAGTGACTAAGCAGCAATTCCATTGCGGTCGTCAGCACACATGCCACGCAGTTCCTTATCCTTTCGCACAGCCTAGCTCAACTCAATGATAATATGGATACCCACTTATAAATCAACTTCCACAGTTTGACAGCTCCGTGATTTAACTTCTGTTAGTTTTTATTGGCACTAATATTTCCTAATGTAAATACTGATACAAGTGCTTAACCTGTTATGAACAACCATTTATGTACTGATTACTGTAAATTGAATGCTCAGGCTGACAAAAAGACAAAAGAAACTGTGACTTTTGATCGCACACGAATACAGCCTTATGCTCAGGTCCTTCATCTGTTAGAAATTAAGTTTGTAGAAAGAACCTGAGAACTGCGTTCTGAAATAAGCGTAAAAAAAATACCACCGACTTAAAAAAAATAAAAGCCAAAAACTCCAATCACTAATTATATTGTACGCCCAAAGAGAGGTCTCAGGTGCTTCTAAGCACAGAGATTCTCTAAATGCGGGAGTTTATATAGGATGGCAACATTGAGAAATGTTACCATGACTGCCCCGCTACGTCTCCACCTGACTTATCGGTAACAGAGCCCCCCGATGGGATTACTTCTGACCTCACCATGGCAGAGCTGCTGGCCTCCATTGAACGTTTAAAAACTACTACTACTCCCGGGCACGACGGCATACCTAACTCCTTATTCCGTAACTTGGAACGGAGGGCTTTGCAAACCCTACTTGATACTTTTAACGAAGTGTGGCTTTCTGGCGTCATGCCGGGAGACTGGAAGCATTCTATTGTGGTTCCAATACCCAAGTCAGGTCAGCCTCCAGTATCTCTCTCGGCCCTTCGTCCAATTTCTCTTACGCCTACCATCTGCAAGCTTTATGAAAACATTCTAGCCGCACGCTTGTTGTGGTGGCTGGAATCCCATGATTGTTACCCAGATTCCCAAATTGGTTTCCGCCCACAAATTGGAACGGAGGACGGCCTTGCTACTTTGGCTGCTGACGTGCTTGACCACTCTCCGCAGAGTCACCTTGTTCGAACCGTAATCGCTACAGACATAACAAAGGCATATGATAACATCCTTCACTCTGCCATTCTTGCCTCCCTTCAAACTCTTGGTCTCCCTCATCGGTTCCTCCTCTCCATTCACGCCCTTTTAGGAAATCGAACCTTCAGCGTGCGTGTCCACGGAAAGCCCTTTGGTAATTTCATTTCCAATAGAGGAGTGCCGCAGGGCTCCGTTCTCGCCCCCACATTATTTAATGTGGCTTTAATTCCTCTTGTTCGAGCCCTAGAGACCATCTCTTCTATCCGCGTGCTTGCATATGCCAATAATATCACTTTGTGGTGCTGTCATCCAGATGCGTCTATTCATCAGTTGGTCCTTCAACACGCGCTGGATGTATTGACATCTCACCTCCCGCCTCTGGGTCTAACACTCTCTCCTACTAAATCATGTTTCATTCGAATTCGAAATAAAGCCGCCTTACGGAAAGCTCCCCCTTCAAATTTTACGGTACATAATTCTCTGATTCCTCAGGTAGAAACTGTTCGTATTCTTGGTCTTCTCCTCCATACATCTGGAACTGGCACCCCGTGGCTGACAGCTACCCGTAAATCGGCTCACGCTACTCTAGGTCTGATTCGTCGCATAGCTATGCGCTCTGGTGGCGCACGTGCTCATATGGCCCGCCAGCTTGTGCGCTCTATCCATCAGCCACGGATAGTATATCAGGCACAATTTTAACGTCTCACCCGCAGACAGTGGGACTCCCTTGAAGCTATCAATCGTGAGGCTATGCGCGTCATAACATATCTGTCTCGTTTAACACCCATACCTGTGCTACAGGAGTTCGCCCAACTTAATACACTCAGTGAAATTATCGACCAACGGGTGGCGAATAGAGCTCGAAAACAGTCTCTCAAACTTCATCGTTTAAAGACACTTCCACCGTGGTCCTATTGCCAGCTCACTGACAATCGCCCCACTGTTTCCCCGTCGGTATCAGCAGCGTATCTGCCTGAAGGGTGCATATTATACACGGATGCATCACATTCTGCAGAGAGGGGAGTTACTGCTGTGTATAGTCAACCTCATCCGCATCTCAACTCTCGCGTGACGTATACTGCGGATACGTGCACTCCCCTGGCATTGGAACTTCAAGCCATTTATAATGCCATTGCTTTCCTTCCGCTCGTTCCAACATTCAATACAGTTCATATTTACACCGACTCTTGTGCCGCCCTTAAACAGCTTAAGGCTGTTCGACGAACGTTCCAGATTTCACAATCTATTCATGTGCTCTGCGCAAAGTATTCATGTCCTGTGCGCATACACTGGATTCGCGGCCATGCCCAGGATCCACATAACATTCAAGCGGATGCTATGACTCATCTTCATACATTAGACGATCCGCCACCTTCCCCTCTTCCCCCAGATCCGTTCCTGTCCCATGTTTCCGATCCCGAAGTTCTGCACCAGCGAACACGCGCTCTAATTCCTCTGTGTTCGCACCCTCTCCCCCGTAGTCTTACTCGGCAGGAGGAGGTATCTGTGCGCCGGATTCGGGCAGGGGCGGCTCTGGCACCATCTGTCCGTCATCGGTGGCGTGCCAAAGATCTGCCAGTACCTGACAGGTGCCCTCACTGTAGCGCTGCACCGGACATTTATGATGTGCGGCACTTGTTGTGGACGTGCCCAGCGACGGCTGCTATCAGAAAACGGCTCCTCAGGGAGGTGGGCCTGCGGTGGAACCGCGAAAGTGACTACGTGAAGTGGACTATGGACAACCGTTTCATTAACAACCTCTGGGACTACCTCAGCGCAATGGTTCTTCACTCCTTCTTTTAACTTTCAGTCCCGTGCATTCCTTCCCCCCCTTTCCTTTTTTCAACTTATGCCTCATGGCACACTTCTCGAATAAAAAAAAAGAAAAGACTGTGCAGCATAAAAACCAAGTCTTTTTCATGGTAACGTTTTCTATTTGATGACCTGTGCAAGTCAGGGATCTCCAATAATGCTTTGTATTTGTGCGGTGTAGGTGTTTCCATGGTTGTGGAGGTTGCATTTCTGTGAGGCAACTAGAAATGGTTAATTGAAACCATCGTCTGAGTGTGTACCAGCCAAGCATTTTGTATATAGGATAAAAGGTAGCAAAATGCACCTCTAATAGCGCTGTCCATGATTATAGTGAACTAAGCTGTTGTGCAGCTTTTGTCTTATGCAATGTGCTAGTGGCATAGGTTGGAGACATGACTGTGATGAACTAAGTGAAATGGCAGTGCATAAAAGTTCTTTCATACTTCATAGAGCGTGTGCAAGTCATCAGTAATGCACTGTCTATCACAGCAGCTGCATTTATTGAAAAGGAGTATAATCTCGCTGGTATTCACATTTTATGAGTTTAGAGAAATGGAAAAAAAGTATATGTGATATGAATCTTAATTGAAAGCTGCTTCATAGATTGCAAAAATTCTTGATCAGTGCATGCATTCTTGATCAGTGAGGCTCCTAGACATGTTTTCCATCTGAACAATTCTCTTGGCACATATGTTTATTGCCAGTAGCAAGCATTTGTCATTCCCTCACAAGTGCTTTTTTGTTGCATCACTACTAAGTGAAGAATGCTTTCTGTTCAAACAGAGATGGCATGCCAATGCGTTTGGATCCCGTGGTAGCGGAAAGGGCGCATCAGGTGAGCTCCTGTAGTTTTGGCCATGCTTATTGTTCCATTAGAGTTACAGTTAGTGCATTCACTTTTGAAAGGTACTCGTGAATGATCAGGGGTGAAGTTGCGGAGGGTCCCAGATGGTTTCCTGGTAGTTTTTGTTGTTGGGTGTTGATGGTGAAATGGGCTCAGAAGCATAATGCTAAGCTAGTGAGAAGACTGACTGAAGTTCAAGTTTTGTTGTAGCACCTCCGAGTTTGCAATCCTTTCATAGCGAGTCTTAATTATCTGAAGTGTAAAAAGCATACCTGCAAGAAAAATTAACCTGTGAAGTGCAACAAATTACGCTCATGAAACAATGTAGATGCTACGCTGTGTGATTGGTTTAGTGGCAATTTGGCACTCCGATCATTGGCTGTCTGTGCATAATACTAACCGTTGGTGCTATTTTTGCAAAAAGAAATACAGCGTTTCTATAAATGACTTGCCAGAGTTTAATGAACTCCATTTCATTATGAATTGCACATAGCACATTGAGTGCTGTGCGAAAAGGGCCTGAAGTTGTCTGAATATCAACTTTCATTGCATTATGAACGTTACTTGATGCATGTTGCATAAATGCATGTGGTGTTTCGCACGGTACTTTAGTTTGACTCATTTATGCCGTAGTATCTTCACAACAGACAAAGCAGTAATAATGCGTTTGCCAAGTGTTGTTAAAAATAGTGGCATGTAAAATTTCACCACCTTGTGCACGATACAAGAATACTAAGAAGGGCATTGTCTGGACACTTTTGTAACCATCCGCAAAGCCCAAGGTGTTGCTTAGCTGGTACTTTAGCTTATGCTTGCTAATAGAAAAATATGTTGAACAAAGGCATTCACAGTTAAGGACAAGGTGGGACAAGCGCAGCCATTAAACAGAGGTTTATTCGAAGAACAAGCAAGTTTACATAGTTTTGCCAGTACAGGTTCAAAACTGTATCAAAAGCAGATATAAGAAAAGGGGGAGTCACGACAGCGTGCCTTCGAGGAAACGCACTTCTCTACTATAAGGTCTGATCGACGTGTCACTGATACACCCTGTGAAGTTCTCATGCTGTTTCATGTTGAAGTTCTCGAAGTATATTTTATCAAGAAAAGCGCTACATTCTATATCAGTGACATGTCGATCAGACTTTATAATAGTCAAGTGCTTTTCCTCGAAGGCACACTGTTGGGACTTCCCCTTTTCTCATATCTGCTTTTGATACAGTTTTGAACCTGTGCTGGCAAAACTATGTAAACTTGCTTGTTCTTCGAATAAACCTCAGTTAAATGTCTGCGCTTGTCCCTCATTGTCTTATCTCCAATGCTGTGAAATGTCTTTTGATAGGATATATAATTGTCAGTGAGGCTGTATATCAGAACGCTTACACGATTTTTGTGTGCCATAGTTGATTTGGGGTTCGCTTTCTAAGCCATATTTACTTAAAAAGGACCTGGGGGTTGTATCTGCAGGTGCTGCAATCAGTTGACATCAGCAAACAGCAAAAGGAGAACGTCCACTTTTTCCCTGTGCCCATGCTGGATACATTTTTTGCGGGCAGCACAACGGGAACCAAAGGTGCAATTATTGGCCTGCCTGTGACCTTCAGCTATGTGAAGAAGGAAGATGTGCAAACGAAGAGTTTGCTCATTCGCGGCAGCGAAGAGCCGGCGTGGGAAACAAGGGAAGGAGAAATGTTTAAAGACTCTCTTGTGCTCAGCGACAAGGCACAGAGGTTTGTTATTGCTCGCGATATCTACTGGGCAAGCACATATTACGTGGAGATTCAGTCCACCGTCCTTTCGTTTAGTGCTTTTAACTGCTATGTCATGGCTCGCCTTGCCAATGAAAAGCTCCCGTTTCTGAGCCGTGTACCCCGTGCGGTGCGAGTGTTCTGGTATGGTATCATTGTAGCGTTCAATGCAACTATGTACATTTGCTTCAAGGATGGCATGAGCCAGTACTGGGACAAGGAAGCCGACCACAGGGCAGCTGCCCTAGGCAGAGATTACGTTGAAGGTGGAATTGAGTATTACGAGAAAGTTCTTCGGAGAAACAGAGCGTTGAGGGATCTGCTGGGGAATGAGGGCGCGAAGTATTATACTTCAAAAGGCAATATTAACAGGTTACTTCGGACTGATCATGTTCCACTTACACACAGGCTGGATAGATTGAGGAGTCGACTGCACGTGAGCGATGAGAGTGAGAGTGAACTTACTGCCTGATTTGCATTTTTGTAGGATGATTTGTGTCATAGAGCTGCTGTTGCTTAGGTAAAAAAATGTCATTAAAGGTGTTCTTCAAACTCTGGTCTTGTTTGAATTATATTTCAGCTTGAACAGTGAAGTAATGGCACAAAAATATGCTAGTTTTGTTTTGGGCTTAAAGGAGTATAAGCACCTACCTTTTGGTTGCGTGTTTTCTTGTTTGTAATGATGCATAAGGCATTATTATGCATGGTACCTGGCATTTTCCTACGACTGCTGAATGATTTATAATCGCATTTCTTTCTTGTGCTGTTTCGGTTTCAACAGCCAAATGAAGACTATGACGTCAACGTGTGCTTACAGGTCATGTGAGACATGAAAAAACTGCAATATAATCGCTGCTTCAACATTCATTGTCATTCTGGCTCTTGAGGAAGGTTGGCTTCAGCAGCACTGCAGTAAATTAAAACAACGAAGCAGTGATTATATGAACGTTTTTCTATGCCTCACGTCACAGCCATCGTTCGGCTGTCGAAGCCGAAACAGCGCGACAGAAAAAATTCAATTATAAATTATTTAGCGGTCGTAGGCGAATATCACACGGTGATTCATGCATAGTAGTGTCTTCTGCATTATTGTAGAGAGGTAAACATGCCACCAAAGTTAAGTGTCTGTGCTTCTTTAATGGCACTTAAGTGACAGAGGCAGTCATGCGCCTAACACAAGGTCAAATACAGTAGAACCCCGCTGTTCGGTTCCTGGGTGCTGCATTTTTGTGAGCCGGTCCCGTCCAAGGTGCCATAGAAACTCGTGCAATGCAGACTGCTTTGTTATGTCACAACTGTGGCAGCGTTCCCGCGTTCTACATCGCGATTGCTGCATCGTGATGGTGCTTTATCCTGCGCCGACATTTTGACGGCATACGTGTAGCACGCGAATGGCGATGACAGGCCGGCCAAAGCAGGACTGTAGACCCCGTCGGCACTTGGCCACCACCGTGTTCTGCGGCTTCCGGTGTGTTTTGCCCATGCCAATGCAGCGCACACTTACGGGCGGCATGAACCCTGTCATGGCTGTTGGTGCAGTTCCGTACCTGCTGCGGCTCGAGCTCGAACGACCAAAGGAGCAAAAACAAAACTATGGCGCGCGGGATCGCTCCAAGGCGTGTTTCTGTCATCATCCGCGTTTGCCTTTTCGCCTACAGCTTAAAGAAAAAAATTTCTAGGTTCAATAGATGGAAATTGTGTAGGATTAAAATGGCTTTGTCCTTCGCTGCTGCCTCCTTTCGATAGCTACTTATGCTCACAGAGAGCCATCACAAGGTATTTCGGACATTCTGTGCGTGCAAACAATCGTGAGAGACTCAGTGCCTGGTAAATTCGAGAGAAGCATGGTGCGTTTAGTAGTAAAAAAAAACCGAAGGGCAAGCAAGAAGTACATTTTTTTTTTGTGCATGCTTCCTGGCCTAGTTTTTTTTCCCCGGCCCTGCGAAATAAAGTGGGGTTCTATTGTAGGTTTTTTTTTTAGCAAAGAAAAGGATATGTTTAGATTGTTAGTGTAAAATATTTGTATTTAAGAAGTGTTACCTGTAGTAAAACAAAACACTGTTTATGTCTATGTTCATGGCTTGTTTATGCCTTGTTTTCTGATGAAAATGTACCTTTCACCCCAGTCAGTCTACAGCATACAGTGGAGCTGCCTATATGCATATTATTTTTGTGTTAGGTGTTGGCATCAACTGTGTGAGAAGTGTTGTGGTAACATTTATAATTAGGTGAAAGGAACCTCTTCAGGGCTTTCTACGAGCTCAGTTTGTTTGCGGCCCAAGCCGTGTCTTTGGCTTCTGACAAACCTGCCCTGTCGTGCTGCTAACAGGGTTTTTGATGAACTGACCACATAAAAGTTTTTTTAGTTAGAACTGCATGCAACAGGTAGCAGTATGGGTTCTGGCAAGTGTCATGCCCTTTGAACTTGGGACTGCCCTGCAGAGGAAGCGAATATCGCATCGTGATTCATATGTAGTGTCTTCCGCATCATTGTAGAGGAGAAAACATGCCACCAAAATTAGATGTCTATTCTCCTTAAACTGCTACATTGTCCCTTTGCTACACGATTTACCGAGGATTCCTTGGCAGACGTCAAGTATGCACTTGGGAACCTAGATGGTGAAGAATGAATCTGCGATATAGACAAGCATTTTTAATATTTCTCCTACCTCTTATCTAGCAAGTGACCCTCCATGCTTCTGTATCCATCCTGGTTCTGTTCAAGGCACCTCCATCAAGACATAGAATTCAACCAATTTACACGAATTATGCGACACCAGTGACATCCAGCTAAGATATCCAACTGGTCCAACAAAATTCCCTTGCAATAAAATAGAAATTAGAGTGGTTTACCTCAACAGCACATTCCTAACATTCCATCTAAATGCTTTTTGAATTGTTCTCTATATTCCAAATCACAGTACTAGAAAGGAAAATTAAAGAGCCAGCGTGTCATGTGAAGAAAAAAAACGGCTTGAATGCTAGAATCTGATTAATGCTGTTCACTGCATGCAGCAGTTGGGTAGTCTTCACAGTAGCTGCAGAGTTTCTGACCAATGCAAGATGGGCTGTTTAATATGGTGTAACTCCTTCAAGCCCATGGAAAATAAGCTGCACACACATGAATCATCATGACAATGCCCTTAAAGAAACAAAGGCACAGAGGTTTGTAGGTGCGAGTAGTTCTGGCCTTGAAAAAACATATATATATCACTAGCCTAAAAGGTGCAGCCAGTCTTTATGACACCACTACCGAAATGTGCCATGCAAAGCAGATAAAATAGCCATGAAATATTTGACAGAAGGCTGGCTAGACAGAGGAATCCTGAACTCCATCTGGTCCACCAGTCTTTGTTGGCCCACCCAGCCTGCAGTTGCCAAGAAGCTCAACGACTTCGGCTCTATCATCCTAATTTTGCGAACAGTGTGTGCGCAGCGAAGTTGGCCTCTGCTAGTGGCTGGACATTTAGCAGTGGATTTGGAAAGCGCCGAGTGCATTTATTTGGCACACGAGCGAATACGGCTGGTGTGCCTACAAGAGTCCATTTTCAGCAAATATGGCTGGTGTGCTCACGAGTTCATTTTCATTACGAAATGCATAAGAAAAGCTCCAATACCAAAGCCTGCTCCTTACTGTTTTGGCTGCACCTGTACACTTGGGCATAAAGATACGAGTGTATACAATACTTACAAACCTGTACTATTACCCACTACTGTGGCTTAGTGGTTATGTTCAGCTGCTTTGCCCAAAGACATGGGTTTGATTCCATGCCGTGGTGCCAGCATTTTGATGGAAGTGAAGAGCTAGAACAGATGTCGGCATGTTTTCCGAAGTAATCCGAAGCCCTCCACTCCCCGTTGTTAGTCTTAATGTCTTTAAACTTTGTATTAACCTGCATGAAGCTAGGTTTCGCGACAAGCAGCACTGAGCATGGCAGGTTTCATTGAGCCCCTGAATTTCTATTTCTTGCTCTGGACTTTGGCAGTGGGCTTTGAAAGCTTTGTGCATATTCCTTGGTTGTTCAATCTCTCCCAGTGATAAAATTTGCGTCTTTGTTGCCTGCAACTGGAGCGGGTGCACAGTTATTTGGCAATGTGGTGATCATCAGTGGCATTCGCTGGTTTTGAGATTAAAAATGGCAGTGAGCAATTCTGCTGTCGCTCTTGAGCTTGCACACGCAAATCAGCACAGTTGTTTCACCAAAAGGCTTTTTTTTACATGCTCCATCATGGGCAGCTTGTTGGTCTGAGTACTTCTGCAAGACAGTGTCCTCAAATATGTACATCAAATTAGCGACAACGTTTGTGTAACTTCTTTAATTTCTTTCTCCTCCTTTGCATTCCTTCAAACGGTGTGGCATTTAGTGTGAGGAGTGGACGTCTGTTCAAGATGGCCACGTTTTAAAAGCAGGCTTCAAGGTGGTTAAAAAAAAATAATACACTTGAAATTGAAGTCATATACATCACATTCTGCTGTAAGAACTGGTCGTATGCACATACACACACAAGCACACACTCAAAGCACATTAGTATGTACAGGACGCACTACTAGTTTGGACAGAAAGTATGTGTGTACATTAACACTAAACAACAGTGGACAACAGTGGCTTAAACCTGCTCTGTACACAAGTTCAGTGAAGTTTTGTTGGCTCAGCACTGGTGACACTCAAGTGTGCTGAAAAAAATTTTTCTTGCTATGGCCCTGGGTGCTCATACACCAAGTACAAAATGACTCAATGGCAGTGGTACAGATATGTGGCTACAGAAACCGGTGCACCATTTACAAGCAGCATACCCTACAGTTTATAACTAGACAGCTGTCCCCTTTGCCTGTTTCAAACCTGGGCAATGCCTAAGCAGACATTGCGGCACTTGCTCCAAGAGTGCAACAAGAAGCAAAGGTTTGGCTAGATGCTTTTAGCATTCCCCGCAGAAACCACATCCAGGCGACTCTGCTGTATTTGGTGGCCACTACATGGCTAGGAAGGTCGTGCAGATGTCAGTTACTGGGGATGGAAAAAATGGCATGAAGATGACAACACTAGGGACACTTGTGCAAAATAGACTGCCTTGATTATCGTGATTTTATCACTAGCGAACCATGCTGTGCTAAGTCATACCTTCAGTACTCGTTTTTTCTGATGCCTTCAGCCTCTCTGAACACATCAGTTTGTGCAAGTAAGGATTGACACATGTCGGAACTCGAGTACAGATCACACAAGTAAGGTACAACTAATGAATGAATGAATCGAACAGTTGTGACACATCAGACCAAACTGGACAGAATTTACACGAGCCCTGTAGACATCACCCACAGTTTTTCCATAAGCTGCGCAAAAACTGAAATTAAAGAAAAATAGCCATTAGGTGTCAAGGCATGCGTTGTGAAACAGTGACAAATGCAACGTGTCATTTCAGTTTTCTAGTGGCATCAGTAAGGGCATGAATTAATGTTAAAGATACCACACAATGTGCTTCAAACACGGCTTGCACATTTCGACCACAAGTGCAAGCAGAGCACACACAGTACTCAGTGAATACTTGCAAATTTGTGTTGCAAGATCAGCCCATTTCACATGCAAAGCTGTTTAATCCATTAGCTCAGCATTCTGCACATGCTACTTTTCCTTCTCTACAAGTATTCTCCATATGGAGAACTTTAGATGAAAGAAATGGATGTGCAAAAACAGCACCTTTGCCGATTGATTGATCGATAAAAACTGAAAAACTGCTGCTTGCACTAGACACGACTGCAATCAGTAAAGCCTGACAGCCAGTGTTCAACAGATTTGTCCTGAAAGCTAAACACAACTACACAAAATTATCGAAACTGGCCCATCATGCCTGCAAGGCAGCTAGAAACTTCAGCTGTTGTCACCATGGCATCCAGAGTCGTAGCTTGCTGCTATATACCGCATTGCACATAAAATTCTTGCTCTACCAAGTTCTCTCTCCTTCTCTTGTTCAAGAACACTGATGAGCACAGCAGCGAGTCAAACATACCTAAAGACTAGGAATGAGGCTATCTTTGGGCCAGTGTCGGGTTTGTTGGAGATCACAAAATGCTTTGCAGATTAAGAGTTGGGCTTTCCGATTATTTGTAGCTCCACAGAAAAGCAGAGCCTGAAAGTTAAATTGTAGCTATCAGTGAGAAGAGGGTCCAAAGTTTGAACTTTCACTTTTTTGACTGCTGCTACAGCAATTTTACAAAGAGGCTATATATTTTCTCACGGCTTTTACATGGTCATAAAAACAATGGCATTTTTGCCATCGTTCCGCTCGCAGTTGATTCCATTAGCATCGGGAGCTTCCTGTGAACGCCAACATCATATTACACTGGTGTGCTCACAGATACATTACTTCTTTCAATGTAACGAAATAAGAGTGCCACCTTCCCTTAAAAATGAGGCAGATGCTCAGCATGCAGGAACAATGTTGCACCTCGACATTAGTAGGCAACTGCAAAGTGGTTTGCGTAAGCAGGTGGACATGTGATTATTTTGCATTTTATTACATTCGGCACAGACACCTACACACTGAAAGCTATTCTCTTCTGCAGAACTAGTGGGGGACCACAAGAGAAAAAATTTTATCATTCTGTGAATCAACCTTGACTCTTGGTCTAAATTCGCAGTTCCTTTGTTTGCTGAAGCAATGAAATAATCATAACACCACTTTGCTCTTTGCCAAAAGACAAAGTAGGCTGAGATGTTGCACACTGTGCTGCCAGAACCACTACTCTGCTGCTACACTCGCGTGCCCTTCTGGAATAAGTTTTCAGCTACCGTCTCGCCTGATCGAGGCTAGCAAAGGGAAATAAGAAGAATGTGGCACTTCTGACAAGGAAAGGAAGACGTATGAGAACAAGCTAGCCATCTATCACAAGAAGCTGGCACACAGATACCAGGAGACCAGAAGGAATGAAGGGACGGGGGAGGGCGCGGGGGTGTTCAACCATTTATCTACAACGACAAAAGTCCACACCGTCGTTATGTACAAAAAAATATCCTAAAAAGGGCACTATAAAAATACAGACAGCAGTAATGCACAGTCTTTCCAACAAGGTGTGTGTGTGTGTGTGCCCACGTACATGGGGATTCAATGGGAGCAGAAGAAGCGACCGCACACTCTCAACGTCAAAAAAAAAAAAGGCAAAGCACTCTGCACAAACTGCACGCACGGTGTCACTATGTGTGCGCAGCTTGAGAGCTGGGAGTGCAGCGGAGCGGCAGCACCTCCTGGAGCTTGTTGCGCTGCCTTTGACACCTCTTGCAGCCAGCCAGGCCCACAATTGTCACAACGTGCCGGGGGTGCTCTTTCTACAGATTTCATTCTTGTTGTCGTTCTTCCTTGTGCCAGTTGCTTTACTTTTGCTGGTGTTGCACAGTCCACAAGCTTCATACTTGTATAGTGCATTAGAAATGGAGGGCACCCTGTCTTGCGAAATGAGCGCGCAGGAATAACACAGATGTGGCGAAGTGAAGACCAGTGCAGTTAAGCTTCAGAGATGAATGAGGCCGCACATCCTCTGGCATGGGCTGATTAAATGGGACCGCGTGGTGAATCCATTTTTCATCAGACGGTGGTCGTTAAGCATCTGTCGAAATGAGAAGAAACAAAAGAAGCACGTCATTATGGCATCCGCTACCCACTGCCGACCAAGGCAAGGATGTCTACAAAGAATTCGATGTCCATGTCACTGGGAATTTGGTCTAAAGCTTTCTCTTCGAGAACAAACACAGACACACCACTCTAGTTAGAGCCACATCATCAGCCTGTCCTTTCAAATTCCCTACCGTGTGCTGCCAAGCAAGAGGTGGAAATGTGAGGGATGTTCGTTTATGTCCATCCACTCATTACCACTGCTTTTACCTGGCTAAACTGGTGCAATCTCTCTTACTCTAAGCAAAAGCTTTTTTACATTACTGAAGCTCTGTTTGGATCTTATCACTCCTACAACGACATTTCCGCAGCCGGAACCAACTGGGACACCAACTTTCCTACTGTCAGGTGTCCGATGGAATTTTTTTATGAGTTGTTTCAATTTCCACTGGATTTGCTAGCACTCCACTGCCTGTGCTTTTCATAAAATACTTTTGAGAAAATGGTTTCAATCGAACATCCATGTAGTAAAAGGCTGCAAACTTTTCCCCTTTCAAAAATTTTGTTACACTATAAAGAATGCGATATATATTGTTACAGCTGCAACAGCCATTTCAGTCAGGCATTTTCACCAAGTTTTTCTCATCTGTGCCTATCCAAGACTGTTCACCTTGCCCACCAAGTTATTTTATTATTATACCTTCTATTATACTTTTTTCTCCTCTCTTGGGGAGGGATGAGGCTACACCAGGAGCCTGCGCCATGTGCTGCATCTGCGCTAGTTTGGGTGCACGCTTTTACTTGTTGCCTTGACTCAGTGGCTCACAGCAGCACGATCAAACTACCTTCCTTATTTGAATATGCGTCAATGCGTTGCATAGGTCGACCACTCAACTAAACAATTTTTTGTCACTGATAACGTCGCTGATAACAAATCACCCTTGTAAAATTCTTGCCAAACTCCTTGAACAGTACTCCTTCATACTCGACTGATATTGAAACTTTGATGAGAGAATGTTTCGCGGCCTCTTTACGAAAATGTAAAAGGTGTCATTGTAAAAGTAAAAATTGTACATTTTAAACAGGATTCTAAGTGGTTCCAGTGGGTACTGCAACCTTGTCGTACTTTCCACCACTTAATATGTACAGTAAAAGCTCGTTAATTCGAACCCAGTTAATTCGAACTGATGCCCGGGTCCTGGCACAGCCCTGTGTATTTCAATGGGGGAAAACTCCCGATAATTCGAACGAGTCGGCATCCGCTACGGTTAATTCGAACTAGGAGCAACTGGCTGTCACCGCTCCTCATAGAGAGAAGTTAACCCACAGCGAGTAAAACATGCTCCAAATTTACCAGAGATGTAAAACAATGAAAAAGAAAAAAAGCCTTGTGCATGAGGCTTGCATTCCGGTGCATGCCGTAGCAGGTTTTCACTGCCAGAGCACTCGCCCGCGCCGCTGATGCTTCGGCGCGAGCTGTTCCGGGTTTTCGTTGTGCTGTGGTCACTGGGTCGTGATCATGTGGTGTATGTAACGTAGTATGGCTGTATCGCGGTTCGGGCGATGATGGCTTTTGTTGATGCCGCAAGCGCGAGCTACGTGGACAGCAGCATGGAGACGTTGGAGCCGACGTCAATATAATTGAGGCTGCATGCTCCCAGCAGACGTCGCAGGGCTCACACGCGGTGAACACAGCCGACAGTGATGAGTCCGACGGTGGCGACGAGGCTATGCCACCGCCAAGTGCATGTGAAGTAGCGTCGGCGCTCGATGTTGCAGCACTGCACTTCTCTGTCAATGAGAACTCTGGCGTTGTGCAGGAGCTTTGGGCAAGCTGCAGATGATGCTGATGGAGTCTCGGCAGAAGAAACGCAAGCAAATGCATTTCGGAGATTACTTTTAATTTTGACAACCCTTCCCCGTAAATAAACATGTTTTAGAGCATAAACAGCGTCATATATTCCAGCACTAAAGCTCGCTGCTCACGGGAATGCATTCCAGTACTTGTTTCCGGTGCATAACTGGCCAATCAATTTATTTCATTTGCCATTAGGACCGCATGAATTAAATTCTCAAAATATGCCCGCTACAAATGTGTAGTAGCGGCTAGCTCGCGATAACGAGTCTAGATGTGACTGCTTGGGGTTCTGCCCGCGCGGCGGGGCGCTATGACCGCTCATTCTAGCGCCCATTCAATAACTCGAACAATTTTCTGGTCCCCATTGAGTTCGAATTAACGAGCTTTTACTGTACTTGCCAAAAGATGTACTGGCAGTATTAAATGCGATAAAAATATAATTAACGGAATGCTAAAAAATATAATAGCTGCTGGAGAGGAAATACAGAACAGGCCTGTTAACATTTCCACATAGTGGCCTTTGTGACACACAACGCTTCTAAAGTGCACTAGTATTCAGCTCATCTAATGTCTTCTTGTTTCGTTGTTCCCATCGACTCTGTCTTGTGCATGTTTTATTTGACACAGGTAGTACACAAGAATATCATAACCGACACCAAAACATTAGCTGAAAGCCTCTTACCTCTGATACTCAGGCAAAGGCTTGACAACACCTTCTGTCAAAAAAAAAAAAAGTAAATCTGCGTGAGCACTCGAGAAGTTCTTACAATTGGCTGAGCTTTGTGGACAAACTGGGAAACAGAATGAGCAGAGGAAAGTTGGCTTACCATTGTACACTTTAAGGATGGCCTCGCACACAAACTTGTACTGACTCTGCAAGAACAAAGAGAAGGAAAGCTTGCATGCAGGAGCTACTTTTCGTTTTTTTTTATTTCAGTTTGCTGTGTCATGCACTTAACACCAATAAAGCAAAAACTTTGCTTTGATGACAATTGCGGGCATCTAATTACACATGGCATTATGCACATACCGTATATACTTGCGTAATGAACCCACTTTTTTTCCAGAAAAGTTGACATCAGTTTTGGGGGAGGGTTCATTACACGGGAAAAAATGTTTCAACAGATTTTTTTGGAAGCGTCGAGATTTCATATCATACCTCCCTCCCTCCTTCGGTCATCAAAAAACGAAAGGGGGCAGATACTGCTGGCGCTGCTGAACACCAGCAGCACCAGCAGCCGTGCTGCATCTTGGCACGCTGCCAAGATCTAGAGATCTGCCCTGCAGACTGCGAGGGGAAAACTAAGGAACCCATGCGAAAAGCTAAAGGCTGAAAAAAAAAAAGTAAATTCTGGCCGAAAAATGTGGGGGGCGGTTTTTCATTATGCCAGTGGGTTCATTTGGCATGTATATAGGTATTTGTACTAACAGTGCAAAAGACAAGGACAAGCAACACCCATCCTATCCACTTGCTTGCCGATGTCTTGTGCGCTGTTTCGACAAATACGACGTACCACTAGCTTAACTTTCCGTTTTTCCTGCATTATGCACGCGTGGAGGTTGCTGTAAACACACTAGACACTTGTACTATAGTGAAAGCTTAATTATTTGAAGTACATTAACTCGAATTTCTGGGTAATTCGAATTGTGCAACTAGGTCTGTCCATGCTTAGAGTGTAAGACATGACCTAAAATTCGAATATGAATTGGTTCCACCTCCCACAATCTGAATTATGTGCCTGTGCGGCCAGGGCATGCGGCTGCCTGAGCAACGCACCCATGAGGCTGCGCCACCTCTTCTGAGAAGAGGGCTCGGCCTCACGGCCTCGCGGCTGCAATCTTACGGGTGCGTTTTGAGCCCATTTTTACCAGCTCACCCGTGCATTTTTACCTGCACACCGTTTTTACCCTCTACAAAGAAGAGGTGGCGAGGGTAAAAACCACATGTGAGGCTGCAAAAGGTTGGTGAACAGAGGGAAGTTGTGTTCTGTCCATGCTAGCGGCAAGTGGTTTGTAATCTACTGTTGCTTGCAACAGCGGATCTTGAATGCCTCAGTAACTTGCTGTGTCAGCTGAGGTACAGCAAATCAAGCGCATCGCAGCATCGCTGGCACTGAATCCAAAACCACGGTTGTCTCTGGGTCTGTCAGTTTCCCAGTTCTCTCGCATCACTATTCGTGCGAATGGTAGCAGCGGTCGCCCCAAGTTAGGCCTACAAAGTGTGCTGCTGTGTACTCGTTTAGAATGTTGTCCATCTACGGTAATTGCCATGCCAAAACGCTTCAACGAAGATTGAAACCACGTGTGAAGTCAATACTGGGCCGTTACCAGGATGAGATATTGTCAAAAAACACACACATTGATTTGGCGGTTTGTGACTTGGGGTTTGGAAGGCTGGAAAATCGGGCAATTTGTGGCTGTCCTGCTGATTTCTCTTGACGACGTAAAAGGTCGTGCAAGATCTGTGACCTTTCAGGTTGTAAAGTGAAGGTCGACATAGCAGCCACACATTACCTGATTTTACAGCTTGCAGACCATGCTGACAGGGGGTGTCGCTTGCCCTTTTTAATTCCGGTGCAGCCTTCCGCTGTCCAAGTTAAGAGGCGTTGAATGCTGCCAGCCTCTTGTTCAGTTTTGAAAGCTAAGGGGAGATCTTAGGCTTTTTCGGGGTTTAGAACAGAAAGTGTTGGCCACTGCCTTTCAAAAAATGGCGGGAGGTGATCACATTTTCTTTAGAAATGTACCACATTTTCTGTTCACTTTCGTTAGTTTGAACTTAGGTTAATTCAAATTGCGTTAGCATGGAGTTCGACTTAACGAGCCTCTACTCTATATAGCACGGGGAGCTTAGAAACAACTGAAGCACAATTCTGAGGTTAACTAAGCAAGCATCACAAAACTCTGGAATGCTTGGCAAAAACTTGGCATCTCTGCACAGCTCATGCAAAGTCAGACAGTAATATGCTTTCCATGCAAGTCTGCAAGTGCGGTACCATTAATTTAAACTGACAGACTTGCTAGTCTCAACGTTTGCTGCATGATGGAAAAAAAAGTGTAACAGCAACCTGGAACGGAGTGCAGTCGCCGACCGATTTTTCGGACTTGAAGGGACCCCGAAAAATGGTCCGAATAATCGAACAGTCTGAAAAATCCGTGAAGTACAAAAAAATCACTTTATTGAGATGAAATCGGCTTAAAAATGTCACTGATTTTAACTCGCGGCAATTTCTCTTGCTGGTGACGATTTGCACCTGCAATTGCGCGAAATTTGTGCTTTCACTGTACACGCTAGACAGCAAGGTCACCGCATTTAGTTGGAATACTTCCCACGCTTCTTTGAAGGACCCGGCGGGCCCATGTTGTCCACAACTCGAGTGTGCACCACACCGCTCGTCAAACACATGCAAAAATAAGGCACTTTTCGCTCAAAGCGGCGGAACCGCCGGACGCAATCACAAAACGGCGAACGGATGTAACTTCGTGAAGACTGAGCGCCACTCGGTCGACGCGGTCAGAGAAACCCAAGTGACGAAATGGCGAATGTATGAGACCCGCTGCGGTGGCTCAGTGGTTAGGGCGCTCGGCTACTGATCCGGAATACCAGGGTTGGAACCCGACTGCGGTGTGTGCGTTTTGATGGAGGCGAAATGCAAAGGCGCCCGTGTGCTGTGCGATGTCAGTGTACGTTAAAAATCCCCAGGTGGTCGAAATTATTCGGGAGCCCTCCGTTACAGCACCTCTTTCTTCCTTTCTTCTCTCAGTCTCTCCTTTATCCCTTCCTGCCGAGATGCGAGACAGCTCCTGCACAATTTCCTTCCCCCAACAACCAATTTTAAATATGGGACAAGCGATAACTGCCTGCGAAAACGTCGACGACAAAAGAAAGTTGACGGCGCTGACAATCCGGCTGCCACCTCGAAGTGTCAGAGATCGCAGGGACCTCTACTGGCAACAATGAGGTACCGAAGGCATGTCAAGCCAATCCAACTGTAGCCTAAATCCACCTCAATCCAAGATGGCGCCTCTTGCGCCGGCGAAAAGCCGACAAAATGGCCGATTTTGGCCCGCAGGCGACTGAAATTTGTCCGAAAAATCGAACTTTCGGACTTCTGAAATATCCGTCGCGAATATGTATGTGCTTCTATGGGGTGTCTGTGGTGCCTTATCGAGGTCCGAAATATCCTACAAGTCCGAATTACCCGTCGGCTACTGTATTAGTAATTTTATGCTTTCAGTAACCTCGTTTACAATTATATTCAGAAGTGAGGTGTTTGGCCAACTCTGGACATTTTTAATGTTGCCGAAGTTGTAAGGCCGCAGGGGCATTCTGATAACTTACAATATGTCTTCTTTGAACCAAACAGCTGTCATGACCTCTTCTTCTACCAGAACCATAGCCGAAAATTACTACGATGAGGTGTACCTCATCGTAGTAATTTTTGGCTATGGTTCACACTGTAGCATGCATCACCTGGGCCAGCAAAGTATCACAATTGTTATCTTTTGATTCTATTCAATTTTTATCATGCACCATGATAAGAAGCCATGAAAGAAAGCAAGGAATTGAAAGAGAATTGAGAAAAAGGACAAAAAAAATGTTTGAGAGCCTAGTAAACGTGCAAGATTCACTGCACGAAAGGGGGCCCACATCGAGTGCTATGCCGCTGGGTGCCTCAACTGTGACTACTGCACTGGGACGAGCTTCATAACACCTTTGGCGATGCTACTCACAGAGGTCTGGATGAGCATGGCGCGCTGGTCACGCATGTCTCGCGTGAGGTCCAGGGGGTAGACGGGCTCATTGGCCTCGATGAGGCACATGGCAGTCTCCATGAGGATGAGGACGCCCGTGCGGCCAATGCCAGCACTGCAGTGCACCACTGTGGGCTCCACCATGCCGTCCCTGCTTCTGCGGACGCGCTGCACAAAGCCCAGGAACTCTGAGGAGTCCTCGGGCACGCCGTGGTCAGGCCAGGCCAGGTACTGCATGTGCGTGATGTGTCGCTCTTCCCGGTTCTGCACAGCCACGAGGGGGAGGAAAAAAATACAGCCGACACTGTTTAGTAAATAGTTCTGCCACAAAAGCCTGTGTGCAAATTGAAGCAATCTCGGAGGAGGAAAACTGCCAGCCTATTTAAACAAACAGAGGAGGTACTAACTAAATGTTTGCTATTTCGCATTGTGCAAGAAATGTTTTTGCAGCGGAAAGCTTAATGCAGTCTATAGTGCGCTATGCAGGAAGAACTGGTTTGAGTTTCTGCATGCTGGAAAGCTACTGGTTTCTCTAAGAGGCATGAGCATTCACCCATACAGTGCTCAGCTTTCAAAATGCAAAAACGCTCTAAGAAATGCCACCCTGCCTTTTAGACCAGACCGCCACACCACCACAGTTGACCAGAGGCACAGTATATACAACACATGTAAAAAGCACATGAGGAAAGTAGTAGGCTTGAATTCTGGTACTGTCGAGAATCCATCGATCTGTCTAGTGGGTACAAGCGTCGCCAAGCTTGCGCCTATGGCTGAAATTTAGTGCTGTTACATAAGGTGTTAAAGTTGGGCATTTTAAAAAAGGGCTCCGATACCTTTGTTACTACGTGGTTCAACCACATAACCTTGACCAGTTTCGACTATAAAAACTGTTGGTTCAATGCTTGCCAATTAAAACCTTTCTTACAGTTAGTTTTATTGCCACAGGAGCAAAGTTAGTTATGTATAGCAGGCATCTGTAAAATTTGTTTCAGTTTCATTCATTCGTTCATTCACAATCCAGAGCACTACTTCTGAGCAGTTCACACTTGAAGGTCAATACTTGCGTCTAAAACAACAAAGGGCATCTTTCACCAGTCAACAAACACTAAGAAATTTTTTACACCCAGACAAGGCACTATGACCCAGTACGTTTTATGTGATAGCAGTGCAGTTGAGCCTACAAACACTAAGAAATTTTTTACACCCAGACAAGGCACTATGATCCAGTATGTTTTATGTGATAGCAGTGCAGTTGAGCCTAGATATAACAAACTCAAATATTTCGAACACACAGAGGTGTTCGATTGGCTATATCGAACGCACAGATTATCCACTTGAAAATCCTATTATAGAAAAGTTACTCTGTATATCAAACTTATATCTTGCCAGTCATTCGATATAGCGAACTGCACGCAGTGGCCCGCAAGTGGCACTTCTCCTAATCGCACTCTTCAAACACTTCTCGCGCACAGAAACGGGTCTGCTGCGTGGCCTTTCGCAGCTGCTGGCGACGCAAGCACTGCAAAACCACGTGACGAGGTGAATGTGGTGTCTGATTGAGGGTGGCCTCCAGACTATTTCACTCAATTTTCCATGCAACATCACTCTCATGCAGTAAAGACAACCTAAAGACTCTTGCGTGGCGTGCTTTGCTGCCGAAGGCGCTGCGGAAATTAACTGTATGTTAATTTTAATGAACAATTATTGTATTTATAGCGTATATTTAACATGGATAGACATCTTATAATAGGCAGCGGCTAGTTCCAAAGCACCGTCTGAAGCGGCTTGTATGCGAAGCAGGTAAGACTGAGCAATGCCTAGAGAGTAGTGCCCTGCCAACATGCCGGTAAGTGGCACTTCGCTGGAAGAAGTGTGTCACTTGTCTGGTACCATTGTATTCTCACTTCTAGGCTACAAATAAGCTTATCAATTCACATACTTTTATATATCGAATTATCGACATATCGAAATATTTTGCTATCCCTTTCGATTCGATATATCTGGGTATTCACTGTATTCATTGAAAATTAGTTTTGAAAGCAAAATGTACCCCTTTCATTATAATCTGTCTAAACAAAAATAAATGCAAAGTTACATTCTAGCACTCTGTTACAAATCCTCATCACCGTCACAGCTACTGCGGTCATATTTCTACAGCTACAGAGGTCATATTTCAGCTCTTTGAAGGTGAAAGAAAAAAATTAACAACGAAAAAACTTGAAAAGGCAGGCTTCAATGGACATGTATCAGTGAATAACATTCTCACCTGTGTGTTTATGAGGGTGAATTCGCGAAAAGCAAAGGATGGTGTTTCTTTCTGTCGTACACATGACACCTGCGCACAAGAATTGCATTGGACATGTATAAGAATTACTTCAGCACAGAGAAAATGCACGTGACAAAGAAACGTGCTTTTGTGGCAAGACAGAGTTAAACACCCTTTTTTTCAGGGACAAGTCTGTAGTATTTGGTGTCGAAAGCTGCGTGTCCTCCTTCACTACTCCCATGTTTAGAAAAGTGACTCCTCCTAGCTATATTTTCATTCCTGTAACCATGCTAAGTTAGCAATACTTGCACTCCACAGTTTTTATCACAAAATTATTTCTTGCTAATGTGTTATTCACTGTAATAAAGGCATCCTGAAATTTTCTGAATTTTTTTTGAAATAAAAATGAGCAAATACCGTGCCAAATCAGCCGTGAAACTCCCTTTCCAGGAAATATATTTTCCTCACTTTTGAAACTGTTTCCTTCCTCCCGTAGTGCTAGTGATGCTAGGCACGACATGCAATTGCTGCCTGATCATGCATAACTACACAGCAAGCTTTAAGTCTTCCTTTCAGAGATCCGCTCGTCTTGTAAAACAACATCAAGATGTGGAGGCAATTTATTTTCAACAACACATTATAAATCATGAGTAATGGCAAGCAAACTAGGGAAATATCTGGAACAAGGCCAAGAGAGCCTGAGAGTCCACAAAGTTAAAGAAAAATTTGTTTTGATCTCTGAAATGAGTGCCTGCATAAGTCCAATGCTCAAAAGTAGTTGGCTGTCGGCAGTTAGCTGTAGGTTTCTGCTTTATACCTTTTCATGAGCTGATCTGTTTGTTGTATTGTGTTTGCACCATCACATTGTTATTCTTATAACCACGGTTTGCAAAAGATATCTGAAACACAATTTTTCATAATGTCTTTATATCTTCTTCAACAAAGAGTTAATACAAAATTCCTAAAAAATATTGATGCTGTTCTTATCTGGGCTGTGCATATGAAAGTCGCGAGGTCATATCAGGCACCACATGGGTATTTTCTGCATCACTTAGAACTCTGGAAAACATCATTAAATGAAAATGTTGCATTTGTCTGCCCATTCGGCTGAAATAAACTATTCTATTCTAATGCTTGGCACCAACCTGCAGGTAGCCGTAGGTGTCCGTCTCGTACAGGTCTGGCCAGTACTTGTGACATTTGATGCGGCCCCGCTCCACCAGAGTGGTCAGCATCACCACCAGAGTGCACTGCTGCTCCCAAACCATCTGCAGGTGGCACAGCACAGGATAAACTCTATAAACACAGCAGGGCAAACTTGTTGGCTGTTCTTCTCGCAAAGATCTCTGCTACACCAGCTAAGCAGGGTCACATGCACAATAACTACTGCTGCCTCCAAACACGACTGCCCTCATGATGATAACACATTTTGAAACAGAAAACATGCTCAAGTCAGCTAGGAACAGCATGAATAAGACTGCAAATATACATATATTGTGGAACGAAATTACATTTTCTCTGTGATAAAAAAGAAATGCGATCAGATGCTGCACGTGCCCTCGAGTTCGTCTTAAGGAGAACCTGTCATTATTTCATGTGCAAGATACGGTTTTAAGCATTTGTGGGCATGTACAGCTGAAAAGCAGTGAAGCGACACACGCAACGGACTAGTTATCCTTGGTGATCTGTGCTGAGACCTACATTGGCTAGCTTGTGCCCACAAAATGAGAGTCTACCCATAAATGTCAAATATATATCAAAGGCCATAGAAATCATACAAGTTTCACTTCACTAATGGTCCCACACACTCTGTGAAGCGCCTCTACAATACAGTTCCTCTCTCTCTCTCGCCTCTTCCCCATGCCTGCACCTCTCCACTCTCCAACCCCCTCACACTCCTTTGCTGGGAAGATGGCTTCACCAATGTTGCAGATCCATCACTGTAAAAGCACTACCTCGCAAGCTGCATTTTAGCAGCCACTTAACTGCAGCATAAAAAATTCGCAGACCACAGCAAGTTGACAACTGCTGACAAAGACTGCCTGTACTCACCTCCCAGAAATCTACAGTGGTGTTCGGCAAGGGGCCTTGTGTGGCTATGTACCTATTTACAATGCCCGACGTGGGGATGTTCATCTGCATGGATCGTGCATGCACAGGTCAGAAAATTCTGAATTTACAATACAATGCTTCTATATACTGTATACATTGCTTTCTTTTTTTTAAAATAAAAGCTCTGTTCCAATGTTTCACAAAACAGTGCTTAAAGCACAACAGGAAACCTTGGTGCACCCTACTATGCCCTTGCCATAATTAATGCTATTATGGGAGAACTAGAACTATTTTCTTTTTTTTTTAATCATGTGCGATGAACACTGGAGCATGCACTGTGTCTATAGGAGAAATCTATAAGTATTGCTTTGTACAGAAGAAGGCAAAGACACCTAACAGTGTTTTATAGTGCAAATCACTGAGATGAACAGTGGCTTGTTTCACGTGCTTGTGGCTTCAAAGAGGTGAAAACTTCTCGGACCCCCAGGTAAAAAAAATGTAAAATGTACGCTGAAATACTAGCTAAGTTCTTGATAATAATATTTAATAAGTCTCTTGAATCGGGCATAGTACCTGACGAATGGAAAATTTCCCGCGTGGTTCCTGTTTTTAAAAGTGGCAACCGACTGCAAGTTGGTAATTACCGCCCTATTTCACTGATTTCTACCTCCTGCAAAGTGCTAGAACACGTACTCACCAAATACCTCAACAATTTTTTAGACCAGACAGGAATAATGACCAAAGCGCAACATGGCTTCCGTCGAGGATTCTCCACAACAACACAGCTAGTGGTCACTGTAGATGAACTTGCCAAAGTGCTCGATTGTGGTGGCCAGATTGACATGATTTTTTTAGATTATTCCAAAGCTTTTGATAGAGTCCCTCATCATAAACTAGTAACAAAAATGGAAATAATAGGCATTCCGGATAAAATAATCAATTGGGTCACGTCATATTTATCCAAACGAAAGCAGTTTGTCGAAATCGATAGAGCCACCTCTCAATTCTTAGAGGTTTATTCAGGTGTACCTCAGGGATCGGTTTTGGGTCCAGTACTCTTCAATATCTATATAAATGATCTCACAGAAGCTCTCGAACCCTCTGTGTCCGTAAAGTTGTTTGCGAATGATTGTATTATATTTAATACTATCAAATCTGTTTCTGACCAGCTTACTTTGAACGCAAATCTTCAGTTATTAGCTAAATGGTGTAACGAATGGGAAATGATTATTAACTTTGACAAAACAGTTTCTCTCTGCATCAGTAAAAAGACTACGCCCCTTAATTTTAGATACAACATAAATAACAATGCCATCAGAGATGTAAAAGAATATAAGTATCTAGGTGTCACGATAACGTCACGGCTCAAATGGACGAAACACGTCGATAATATATGTTCCTCTGCCTGCAAAAAGTTAGGATTTCTTAAGTTTTGAATGGGTGGTTGCCCTAGTGCCCTAAGACTGAAGGCATATAAATCCATTGTAAGGCCAACTCTCGAATATGCCTGCATTGTGTGGGATCCCTACACTACAGATGACACCCAAAAACTTGAAAAAATACAACGTCTTGCGGCTCGCTTTATTTTCAACCGTTACCGGCGCCTAGACTCTCCTTCCGCCATGCTCAAACTTGCAGACTTAGAACCACTTGCAGATAGAAGAAATAAAGCCCGTCTCAATTTCCTTCATTCATTATACTTTTCTCGACTTGGTATTCGACCCGAAAATCACATCGTTAGTGATTCTAGTCGAGCCTCGCGCCACAAGCATACCCTTAGCCTGGAACCTATTTTTGCACGCACAAATACGTACAAGTTTTCTTTCTTTCCAAGAACAGTTTCTGAATGGAATTCCCTACCACAGACCTCTCCGTTGCTTGCTAATCATTCTTGATATTTTCACTGCTGTATTGTAACTGCATTTTAATGTGTGTCTGCATTTTATATTTTGTGGCATATATATTGTTCGGTACTTGCTTTTCTTTCCCCTGTATGTATTTCCCTCTCCTGCTTGAACATACAGCATGTCCGCAGTATTCAATAAATAAATAAATAAATAAATAAGCCAACAATGCTTATAAAGGTTCAAGACTGATACATTTCTTAAGTTCAAGTCTGCTCTGGAGATAGCATAATGTGCCTCATGTTAAACTAAACAAGTCTGGATAACTACTAATAAAACTGAAAACAGCCTTGACATTCAAACATCTACCCACACTTACATTTACATAACTAGCATTTATATAGTCCCCTGATGTGCCTTCCTGAAGGATGACTCTTGTGGCATCATCTGGAAAACAAACAAAACCATTGATTACTGTTAAATACTGCAAAGCAGCATGAAACAAAGCAGCAGTAGCAAGGCAGTGGAAACAGGCAGTGGAGATGGCAAACTGCAATAGCTAACAAAAAAAAGAAAAAGGAGAAGAAACAGCGACACTCACATGGGGAGATATCTCTGTATCGGTTTTTGGACAGGTTGGCAGGCAGCCTGGCACATTTCATTGTAAAGTCTGCCTTTTTGCGGTACAGTTGCTGCAAAAAAAAATAAGCAAAAAAAAAAAGTAAGTCAGACTTTAGCTTTGCAATCGAAGAAAACTGGCATGAAAGAAAACCGCATCCCGCGTAAACAGGGATGCAATATAACAATGAACCCTGTGGCCATGTAATACGGATGACAAAAGCCTGTGGGATGCTAGATTCGCCCGCTGAAAGCAGAATTTGAAGGCAGCATTTAGAATCCGCACCTAAGTGCGTGCCTTTTGTTACCACAAAGTGTTCCAGTGCAATGCAAAAGTATTCTGAAAACATCACTTCATTTTAAATTATTGGGTTACCAGAAAATTACAATTTATTTTGTCAAGCTAAAACTTGCAGTGGCGGCAGTAATGATTAACCCTGTGATAACCTTGTGCTATGCTCTCGCTGAAGGTGCAACCAAGAGCACAACCAACCATCTTAAAAGGCTTTTCTGAAAACATGGTAAGCAGACTCTGCACCAAATGCCATCGGTGTAACTATTCAGATAATGCATTGGTAACACAAGCAGCAGGCCTCTGAGAGAACAACATAATAAAAATGGAACCTTGAAAATTTAGCAGGTGCTATGAGATAAAGAAATGGGCTTGGGCAGGGCATGTAATGCAAAGGCAAGATAACCGCTTGTCCTTAAGGGCAACAGAGTGGATTCCAAGAGAAGGCAAACGCAGCAGGGGGCGGCAAAATGTTAGGTGGCGGATGAGAGTAAGAAGTTCGCAGGCATAGGGTGGGTGCAGCTGGAAAATGACAGGGTTAATTGGAGAGACATGGGAGAGGCCTTTGCCCTGCAGTGGAAGCAGTCAGGATGATGATGATGGTATAAAGGAGCTATTCACAAGCACAGGAAACATTACCAAGAGAAATATTGATGTCCTATGGAACTATGTGCTAATCTGGAACATTCCCTTTTCTCCTGCCCCACGGTCATTTAGCTCCAGAATTACTCATATCCGTCACTTAATGTGGCAAGCCTGGTTATCCATGGACAAGCTGATAGACCAGCCAACTTTGCAGACTCTGATCCCCCCCCCCCAACCTCGGATGCTACAACTGACTAAGCAGCTCACGACCAAGACAGCCTAAATTAACTGTGTAATTACACATGCAACACCAGTGCGTGGTGCAATCCATTCTTTTCCATACTGCCATTCATTACTAATTGGCTGCAATGAGCTGCCTGGCTACAACGCTAAAGATTAAGTCAAAATACCCAAAGGCAGACTCATAACTATAAGTCTATTAATTTATTAGCTTGTTTATTTATCCAAAATAAATGCGCAGCACCACTTTTCACAATTTTGAAAAGTTTCTGTTTTAAGAAGAATGTGCTGGGGTAGGGAGCAGGCACTTTATTCCAAGCTGTGCAGTTGTACACTGATTTTCTGAACGTCACACAGGTACAAGGCACTGCTCTGCAAAATGAGAAATGTCCAGACAACTAGCACATGCAACTGTGAACAAAAGTAAGCAAAGAAGACTCCACTGTTCCCAACTATACTCACACCTACCCCAACAAAAGTTACAAGACACACAGTGTTGTTGTTTACACAAAATAGGAATTGCATACACTGCACCTTCCAATTTACGTCCCTTCCTCGCGAAAAAAAAAAAAAAAGGAGAGAAGAAAAACATCACTGCATACACAGCAGCTATTTATGGCTCTTTGATGGTACTGGCATCAGTGTCACATTTCACCTAGTCCACAAAAAGGGACATGATTTCACAGCCAACACACTATTTCACTCGCAGCTTCAAACCCTCTTGAAAATGTCCCAGCCTTTAGAGAAAAATAGGGGGCGGTAAATCCGAAGATCACTTCGATTGCCCGCCTACTGGGAGCGGCCTTTGTTTTTTTTTTTTTTACCTCGAATTGGGCGATGGTGGCGCCGCTCTCGAGGCCCTCGGCCAACAGCAGCATCGACTCGGCCAAGGCGCCCCCGCCGCCGCGGTTGCCCCGGCCCGCCACTGCAGAGTCCGGAATGTACTGAAAGTCGGGCTCCTCGATCTGCTCGCCTGCGGGCACTGCTGGGCCGCGCCGCGAGGCACGGAGAGAGAGAGGAGGACGGCCGAGGGGAGGGGGAAAAAGAGGGAGGAAACGGAACGTAGGTGGGAAAAAGGGTAGGGGGCAGAAATACGAACGGGCGAAGGGAGGAACGAGTACAGGGAAAGCGAAGCAAAAGGGATGACAGGAAAGGAGGGAAAGACACACACACACACCGAAATGATTAATGTAGACTCAAGGCAGTACGTTTTATACAAATGCGATAAAAACCAGAACGGAGAGCTTCAACGGATGCGGCTTCGCATCGCGCAACGGGGAGAAAAGGGAAAGAGGCGAGCGCACATCCCACCAAAGGAGAATGAACAATCGCCGCGGGCAGCTGCAATTAATGCTCCCGCCAGCCTCACGGTTGGTCTTCCGTCGGGTGTTCTCGAGATTTTTTTTTTTCCCCTTTCGAGCACTAAATTAATTTAGGCGACTTTCGCGTTCTGCAGCGCATGCGTCGTTACACTGGAACATCACTGGAGCGCAGCGTTCTTCCATAAATTCTGTTCCATAAATGCCGTAAATGCTTGCGGTCAGAGCCAAGCATGAAAAGCTGTCAAACCTAACCCCACTGTAATTACTCCCCACGACTTTCCCGCAAAACCCGGCGTAAAACCCTTTTTACACGAGAAGGGGAGAACCAGCGTAAGCCGCTAGGGCTCAAAATCTCGCCCAAATCGATGCCACTCCCACGAGAGAGAGGGTGAGGGAAAGAGGAGCGGCGGGAGAGAGATCGCGACGAGGGGGCACCGTGTGGCCCGGCTCAGCCCAAGCGGCCGCCGCGAAAACAGCCGCTCGTAAAGCGTGCTTCTCCGCGCTAAGAGTTTCGTCCAGGAGAAGCCCAACCTACGCGCGGCCTTGGAGCGGCGGCGAAGAAATCGCTTCCGCGTTCGACGTCGCCGCGCTCCCTCCGGCACGCGTAGGCGCGCTGCGAGTGCCACACGCACAGCCAGACGCATGGACGAGAGGTAGAAAGAAGCGGGAAAGGGGACGGGGAGAGACATTTATCCGCGAAGCCGCCATCAGTCAAGCTCCGAATCCGTACGGGAAAGGACAGTCGCTCGTGAGGTCGCTCTAAGCCGACGCTCGCGGCAGAAGCCCGTCATCGCAATGAGAGAGGCCTGCGCTCTGCTTAACGTGACCTGAATAGATGACGGATTGTGACCTGTGGTCGGTGCCCAGGTTTTCACAAACTGCTTTAAGAAAAAGGGTTTTCTAGAAACTCGGGTACAGTTTGCACGAATGAAACGCTACGAGACGAAAGGAAGGGAAGAACGACAGATGCTACTGCCTCGTCTTGGGGGACAGTCAAAGCAATGCACTGGACGAAGGCCGCTAGAAGGATCGTTGCTCCCAGGTGTAAAAAAAAAAGAAGATGCAATCCGGCGTACAAAACGCATTAATTCACCCCAGATTCATGAACTACTAGCTATACACAAAAAACAACAAGACAGATGTGCTCAGCGCCGACGAAACACGACCGCGGCAAGTGCTACTGCGAAGGTAATGTTAACTCTCCTGCCTTTACAATGATTTTCTAGCTTTCCTCGAGTCTGTTTTCTGGATGCAAGTGAACGCTGTAGTTGTTTATCAGCGACTTGTTAGTTAATAGTCTAATAACTGCCCCACGTAGAACCTCCGCTTTGTTTACTGCAGATGGGCCTCAACACAGCAGCTGCAGAGAAGACTACGACTTTTAGAACAAAAAAGGTGAGCGGCAGCGTTTATGACTGGCTGAAACATTTAATTTCAATGGTGTAGAACACCCAAAAATTAGCCACGAAACATTATAAAAGATTTTGGTGAAATGCAGAGCCTAATAAGTTCATGATGAAGCAAACAATACCGTGATAGTCGGCGAACATTGTACACAAAGTTTATGACGGCCGCTAGAGGTGATTGATCCAAGCCACTGGAGGTGATTGAAACCAAGACGAGCCTGCTGGTTCATTAAAAATTTTCGACAATTACAACACTTCCGTTCGGCTAACTATGGACAGGAAAAGGCGGGGCAAGGCACATGCTATCGATTGCAAAAGAATGCGGCTAAAGGAAAAAAAGAACAAATGATCGCCTTCAGCGCCCGGCTTGGAACAAGGATATTAAGTGCGTTGCTCTTTAAGCATGAATGAAGGCTGCGTGTTTAGATGCATTCCACTTGCATAACCAAGTTACGAGGACATTCAACTTAGCGGTGCTTCTGTGGAGTGTACCATACAGCGGCTATCAGTAAAACAAGAAAATCAAATAGACACGCAGCGGAATAAAGGATGTCCATATTTAAGACGCTTGCATTTCAAACTAAAGCAAAATACCAGAGCTTAAGCTGCAGCATCTCGCTCGCTACAACAAAAGCGCGGCTTCCAGCTGGCCTTAGAACTGCACTGATCAGCTGATAAATATAGCTCTGCTCGAGATAATGCCGGTAAACAAAAAACAAAAAAAAACGGCCACGCATTACGAAAAAGCGCAACTCGGGGCAATGGACGATTAAAACAGCCTGCTAACAAGGACCTTATGAAATTTTCCTTCCTCCTCGCTTCTCGTACTCGATTTTTGTTTTAGTGTGGTAGTGATATCAGCTGGTGGCGAAAATTTCTATTTGCCTTCTCCAAACAGGCTGCGTACAAACAAGCCAAATTTTCCGAAACGGATTAACACTTCCGACGCGGATGCCTTCCGACATCCCGAGTGTAACGGAACCGGAACAACAAAGTGTTTTTTTGGCCAACCAATCAAAGACGAAAAAAGTCTGCCGCCGCCCTGATCAGCGATGTTATGGCGATTGCGACATAATCCGTCATAAGCACGCAGGTTAGCGCAATTTACTCTCGCGCTTCAACTAGCATCCCAAATCCTCTTTCCTTCCTTACTGTGAAAGTCTCTACCGAAGTAGTACCCTGAGCAATAAACAACAGTGTCAGCTGCGAGAACAACGCAGTTCGTAGCAAGAGAGGGTGGTACGTGCTCTCAGGTTGTACACCAGCTCACGGAAAGCAGTTGAGAGGGGCTCCAGAATCAAGTACGATAAAGACGACAATAGTAAGGAGACAGGCAGCTCACCTTGCGCCTTGACGGTGAGCACCAGCTCGCCATTGTCCTTGGGCGCCCGGATGAGCTTGACCACCTGCGAGAGCCAGAGGGCCAGGCCGGGCCTCAGACGGCGCACGTACAGCACGCACAACCAGCGCGGCACGCAGCAACCGCCCGCACCGGCGGCCGGAGAAGGCGGCGTCGGGACCCGACGGCTCCACGACGCGAGCACCGAGGCGACGCTGGCGCGCGCGCAGTTCATGACGTCGCGAGGGCCCCGCGCCTCTCCGGCATCACGATCGCCGCCGCTCCACGGCGCGGGCTGGTGGCGGCCGTCCGCCCGAGTCGACGCGCCGCGCACGCGAGCAGCGCGCGCGTCGTCTTCGCCGAGGGAGAGGACGCCCGCGCAGGTCAGCTGGACGCCGCCGAGCGAAGCACACCGAGACGAGCGCGCGCTCCCTCTCCAGCAGCGGGACGCTCGGCGCGCGCCGACGCTCGGTGTCGCTATCCTCTCCCCTCCTCGACGCCAGTGCCGCCGCCGCCGGTCGGGCTCTTCGCGACAACGCGAGCGGCGCCCTTGCGGCCTGCCCCCTCCGATCGCGACGACACTCGATTTCCTCGCGGGTTGGCGGGAGGAAAGGGTCGCTCCACTAATGAGCGCGAACGAGGGCACTGTACTGCGCCGCTGCCCCTAGACGCGCGAAGAAGCGGAGGAAGCAGCGGCCCGCCGGAGAAGCGGCGAAGAAAAAGGCGGGGGTACCCGCGGGGCGCTCGATAAGAGAACGGTGCTGACCACCGTTACGCCGCGGGGGAGGATGAGGGCGGTGCGCCAAAGAGGAAAAGGTTACGCAATCCGCCGCCGCCGCCGCCGCCGTACGCGGAAGAACGCGGCTTCGCGCGAAAAAAAAAAAAAAAAGGGGGGGGGGGGGGGGTGGCTCAGAGGCCGTCGCTCTGGAAACGCCGCGGGAGGCATCGATACGCAAGACGCGAGGAGGAGGGGATGCCCACCCAGAGGTGTGGGAGCCGTGCAAGAAACACCTGCTTCTTCGCGAATACCGTCGTTCGCGCCAACGCATCGCGAAATACTTCACCGTTCACGACTGTTTTCGCAAGCTCCGTAGGCAGCCCGACTACACGCTTTTGCTCGCAATCCTGGCGGCAATGTGTATATACGGCCTTCAATACAGCTACGGTGTAGCGAAACCCGCATTTCCATCCGCAACAACAGCGGAGCGACGCTGGCGCGAATAACGAAGGCGAAAGAATTGCACCGGTTCACCAACTAGGCTAGCGCGGTCAAGTGAGCTGAATGCTCAGCGCTCCTTACGAGGCCACGTGGCGAGTGCAAAAACAATTGAGTTCCTATCAACGGCGCCGTGCGGTTAACACACAGCACGGCAGACGGGCACACAGAACAAGAATATACAAGTCACTATTCAGAGAGTGCGCCTCCTGCACAGTGCGCTTGAGATGCGTTGCCGTACCAACTAGAACACAGCCGTCTCTGCTGCTGCTGCCTCGTTTCGACAAAAGCACAGCCAGTCCTGTCGGCGCGCGCTCCTGCTTGATGCATCAGGCTCCCGCATCGTGGCGTTTAAGATACGGCCCTAGGTCCGCCGCGCACTCCCACGCACCCCCCCCCCCCCCCCGTCTACCTTGGGCTGCCGAAAAGACGCCGCGAAGCGGGAATCGATGCCGCTACAGAGCGTGGGTCGGTGCAGAGCAGCGCCCGGCCAAATCGATGGGCCAGGTGATTCACCTGGCCGCGGCCGACAGAACGCCGCCACGTGCGTGGGCAGCGCTACACAGTGCCTACCGTGAATGGTGGCTGCCATATTGGGCGCTGGGCCGTTATAACCCTTCCTGGGTCCTACTGGACAACAACTCCTCGCGCCTTTGACAAGAATAGTCAATGCTACTTTCATGCTGTTAATAAAATGCTATTTCTTAAAATGACTCATTAGTCCTTTTTTAAATACCTTTGAGTTATTTTCGTCAAAGGTATGAAAATGGACCCATAGGCTATTTCAAATAGAGAGCCATGACAAGAACGCTGCCAATTAAAAGACAGCGCAAAACAATGACTCGCCGTTCTTCACAACTAAGATACGGTTAATATACGCAAGATATTGTCTCATTACTGCACCCCTTCCCGTCACCTCGAAGAGGCCGTAACGACATCAATCGATCTGTGAGCCTGCGATTTCTTTTTTCCTAGCTGGCTGTAAACACTGACCACCCGCTGAATCCAATACAGCGTTTTAGCTTAGCGGAGACGTACTCAGGTAGACTTATACTATAGACTACGGGATGCCTGCTCCACCCGCGTAGAGACAGGTAACTCCTGCACCCGCGCAGCAGGCACCTCGTAATCCGGTATATGCCTGTATACGTATAAGTGCTGTCTTCGCTACGCTAACACTCTCTAATGAGAAAATCTCCGCAGCGATAATACCCCGGTGCGCAGCATGCGACCGCTCGCTGCCTGTACCTACCTGTTCGTGCGAGAGTCCGGCCACGTCTCGTCCGTTGATGAGCAGCAGCTGGTCTCCCTCGCGCAGCCTCGGCGAGCACGTGTCGGCGGGCGTGTGGGGCACCACGCGGGAGACCAGGATGGGCAGGCTCTGGTCGGCGCCCCCCTTCACGTTGAAGCCGAAGCGGCCCTCGGCGTCGGCACGCATGCAGACGCGCACCGCCGGAGGGCCACCGCCCTCGTCTGCACCCGCCGCCGAACCGTTCGCCTGCACGGCAAGGGGAAACAACGCATACGTCAGGGGCGGGGGGCGCCTTCAAGAAGCGCGCAATGAAGAGACGCTGAAGGGACCACGCTTACGAAGGAAAAAGTACCGATAAAAAGAGAGCATGCTTCACATTCAACTTGCTGAGTAAAAAAAAAAAAAAACGTCGAGCGCGTTCTAACGAAGCGTACCCTATCGTAATGACCTGTTCTTGAACGTAGCGGTCAGCTCCAGGCCAGTAACGCGTAACTCGCGGAAAGGGCGCCATTATGCAACACAACAGACGCTCGCAAACCCGGAAGGCAGCCACGAAGTGCGTATTCTCGTACTCACAATAAACTGATCGTTTGTCTTGTTCGCGATTTTGATCGTAAACCACAAACAACGCATTCTGTTGGAGCGTACGATTAATGGCCAGGCTATTTTTGTTCCCCCATCAAACCGGGCGAAGACAACGGCTCGTCGTACAACAGGCACGAATCTTGGCCTACGCGGTGACGAGAGAGAGACTCGGTCGGTTTTGAGTTTCGTTTCAGGCAGCATTTGTCGAAGGACGATGGCGTTTCACCCCTAGCACGCACACGATGTGACCGAACTCGTGGTTTCGCTGCACTAAAATACGACTGTTGCAAAATAAACAAACAAACAAACAAGCAAACAAAAAAGGCGACCAAAAGCGAATGGGAACGCTCCACTTATCACGCGTTTCATCATCCGCTGTTTTTCTCGTTTTCACATAAAGCACCATCTTGCTGTTACTGTCATATACGTGTACAGATGGCACTAATTTTTGTGTGAAAACACACGAGGCATGCATAGAAGACAATACTGAAAGCAGGCCATCCTATACAACGACGGGTAATGCGAAGCACGGGACAAATGACAGAACAAATAAAAATGAAAGACCATTCAGCGTGGTTAGGCCAGACGCGAATTAGGCGCGGCAGCATTTCGGTTTTCATTCTCTCATTGGTCATTCTCTACCTTGCATTCATAGATCTCTGGGAGTCCTCACACCACCCCTGGCGCAGTGGTACAGCGGTTAAGCGACGAGCCACTGCCCTGCAACCGCAGCTAATGCGAGCGGTGGGGCTTGTGAGACCAAGGCTGCTCTTCCCGAACAACCTCTCGCGACTAATCATTAACTGAACCGCCACCTGCCACGGTGGGCAGGTTGCTACGACGTCACAAGGATACATGATCTAGGCCGCCCACTTGCCACCCAGCCCTTCAAGGTCGCAAGGGGCCGGACAAACATCGGCGAAATCGGCGAGTGGGGCTGCAGTGTCAGCGCACGAAAATCCCCAGAGAAGCAACCTAGGGGGCAGGTGCGCCAGCTAGGTCACGTGACCGTATGACGTCATTACAACCTGAACCACGCAGAGGGACAGGGTAGATGAAGCGCACGAAACACAGCACAGAGGCAAAGAATAACACGAGACAGACGCTTTGCCTGTGTGCTGTGTTTTGTGCGCTTCATCTACTCAAGCTATGCACCAACTTGCTTCAGAACGTGTTCTGCAATACAGAGGGACTGCACAGACAACGGCTAATCGGATGAGTGGAAGCTCTATAGTGATAGCGCACTAAAACAATCGCAAGAAAGACATATCACGCGTTTGCTACGCAAATGTCGGTCACGTTCGGAGTGCCAAGCGCAAATGGCGGAAAAGGTAAGTACCAACAAACGAAGAATAGCGGCATAGAAAAAAAAAAATGCAACAACATTTTTTTTTCCTTCCAAGCAAGCAAGATGCTCACTCATTATGCACTAGCAACAAATACTCAGCCCAATGGGTAACGCGCTTTACGGAAGCAAATCTAGTCACGGAAGCATACATGCAGGACAACGTAATGTACTCAAGATCGCCGCGGAGTTTCGAATGCAGAACTTTATACGGGCCCAAACTTAAGCAGACTCGTCGCGAGACATGAGCAAATAGCCGGGTTTGAGCCATTACCTGAAAGACAATCCCATTCCCAGCAGGGCTTTTCATCGCGGGAGCTGCAGCGGCGGTGGTTGCAACGAATCAGACCGACGCCAATATAGCAGCAGCTTTCACCGAGCGAGCTATAGCAACGCAAGCCCGAACGACGGGAAGAGTCGGACACCGCGATTACGTATACGCGGGAGCTGCAACAGGCTCGAACGACGCCGCGATTACGCGCCCTCGGAGACCGTTCGGTTACCGAAAACGCAGCCCGGCGAGCGGAGCACCGGGATGCCCAAGATTCCGCCTTCGAGGAAGAAAAAAAAAAAAACCGCATGCACCGTACCGCCGCGTATAAGAACGAGAGGGCCGGCTTTCCACGCACGAAGCCATCCCGACGGAACGAACATATACGAGCCGGAACGCAATCCCAGCTCGTGGGAATGACGGCAGTCAAAACCACGCCATCTCGATCGTACCCACACACGCTGGGCCAGTGAGCCCGGTGCACAGGAGCACTCCTGCAGTGAATGCGCGCCTTGTACGCACATAATACGCTCCTACCGGTGGCGAAGGCTGGGCAGCTCCACGGGATGACAGAAAAAACAGCCACTGCACGTATGCGGCTCCCGGTGTGCTATATATATATATCTGTATACGCAGGAAAGAGGCGAGAGAGGCTATAAATTAGGCGCGCCGGAGAGGCGTATTATATACGGGCCTCCTTGACGTGAAAGGTTTCGCGGACACAACCAGCCCATGCAGAGCGAGACCCATTCTCGAGCTTCCCAGAGTCCGACGCTCAGCGCGCATGCTTTCTCCGGTCGCCGAACGCGTAACTGCCTGAGCAAGAGGTGTACCGAGTGAGCAACGAAAACGCCTGGGAGGAGGAGAAGCAAAGAACAACATAGACGAAGAAGAAATGAAAGAAGAGAAAAGGGAAAAAGACGCGGGACCATTGTGCGCGGCAGCAACACGCGAACGGCAGCAGCGGGCTTCGGGAAAACGGTTGCGAAAACCGGCTAATATGACAGAAAGCACGGGCAGCCGTTTCAGCGGTGATGTGTTTACGACGCAGCGACGATTATGAGGAAAGCGAAAGGCGCGCGCTAAAGAGGAGAGAGAGAGAGAATGGCACGGCTGAGAAAGCTGGCTCTGCTGCGCAGTCGGGCAACAAGAAAACGAGTTCCGATTAACGGTGCGGCCCCGGGACGAACATTTTCACGGAGTTTCCCCCCCCCCCCCCCCCAACTCCAGGATCGAGCAGCTTGCGCACACTAACTCGGAAAAGACGAAGGGAAAAGAAAAAAGAGAGAAACGCGCAATCCTTGCACGTATATAGCAGAACGAACGCTACCTTTAAGACCGCACCTTCCAGAGATATAATTCAACAGAACACAACACTGGGCTAGTTGGATCGGACTCATTGCACTAATTTAGTGCCAGGAAACAGGGAGGGACACTGAAAGAAGGACGACACGAGCGCGTCTTACAACTGAAATTTCTTATGGGAAAACACGTGAATATATTATTACGAAGTTAGTTCACAAGGTTGTCTACAAGTCCGGCCAGTTGCGCCAAGACGCTGACTGTTTGCCCCGTCAGCCTGTCGATCCTCCTGACTCCCACAAACTTGATACCGACGATTGTGTTTTGTCCATCTCGGACTTTCTACACATCGGCGAAGAGCAGCGCCGTGATGCATCTCTGCGCCCTATAATCGACGCCTCCGAAGCGTCCCTTCCGATCCTGATCTGAGACTGTTCGTGCTACATCACGATATTCTGTGCCGTCGCAATATGCGCCCTGATGGCGCCGACCTCTTGCTCGTCGTCCCGACGCATCTCCGCCCCACAGTCCTCACCCAGCACCTCCACCAAATATTACGAGGTCAGTTCAGCAGCAAGATACACAGAAGACACACCAGAAAACAGGTCACTCAAGGACTAGCGGCAGCGTACTCGTCTTCGTCGACTGCCCAGCGACACAAAAGCGTTGTCTTCGCTTCGCGACTGTGTACCGTAACAATATGAAGAAAAAGGCGCGCGAAAACAAGATTAAAACGACATCGTCAAAGGTCACTTCACAACAGACGAATGCAAAGTGTTGTTTGTTTCCAGAGATGATGGGCGCGAACGAGCCCGCTAGGAGAACGCAAGCGTTCATTACTACACAGGCACTTTCAACACTTCGGTATATTATTTCGATAAAGGCCCACAAAATGACGTGGTCACGCGCAAATAAAAAAAACGAGAGAAAAGCTGAAAGGAGGCTGTCCAGTTTCGTTTCGTAGGGAACACATCTAAGAAGAGAGACCGAACAACAGTCCTCGTTACCATGCTGGTCACGGTATAACGTAACCCCTCTCTAACGCAGACGCACACACAGTGGTCCTTCCAAGCAGACACTCCGACAAGCAAAAGCGAAGCGTTCATACAGCAGCGACCAAGAGAACGAGTTCCGTTTCCTATTACAGAACACGGTCCATCTTCAACGCCAAAAGCGGCAGCCCCGAAAAGGCGTAGAAGCAAAAACGGCCTCCGCAAAGGCAGGAAAACGGGGCGAAGCAGTAGCATAGCAGTACGAATGCGGCGGCGGCGAGAGAAACGCGAGCTATTTACGACGAAGGCACAACTCTCGGAGGAACGCTGAACGGGAAGAGAACGATTAACGGTGCTTACGCGCGAGCTTCTGCTGCCGCTAAAAGGGGAAATTAGACGAAAAGACGAGACGGGAGGGAGAATCACGGGGGCTTCCGCAGCACACGGGCACTTAATGCGCGAGTCTCGGCGCGCGCCCTCCAGGAAGCAGAAAAAGGGGAGCATTCAGAACCTCCTCTGTCTTATCAATAAGCGGGACACCACGGGAATGGAGAGCCTTCGTGACGCGGCACAAAAGAAGCGAGACAAGCGAGCGTGCACAGGCGGCCCATGCGAGGCAAGCGAGCGCTAATATGCGCCAGTCCGATTAATGTGGCACGTGTAGACACACGGCGCAAGTGGACGTTTTCTCTTGTGCTGCCTGCGTAATGCCGTCAGCAAGACTGTATACGTGAGCCCCGAGCGCGCGGCGCCGTGCACGCCTATTATTTTAAGACCAGCTCACTTTTAACAGCTATACGGTAACATACAGGCACCGTTTGCCCTGAACTGAAATGCGGATATATGACACGTGGGTAAATGAGGCGGAGAGTTGAGCAACCGCCTGCCGATTGGCGTCACACCTCAGGTTAATGTAATCACGCTTAAGAGGTGTTCTCGATGCCAGACACGGACAAAACATACGCAAAGACTCGATTACAGGAAGCGCCGGCCCGCGAACAAGCATGTGCGCATAACAGGCAGCCCAAAACAAGCGACTACGATATTCAGTACAGGGCATCTTTCATTTCATGGTTTGGTTTAGAACATAACTGGTATCCTGTTTAGCACTACATGTGCAGCTGTCACTAGGCAGAAAAATGTGCAGCTTACATTGTTTTTCTTTCATAACCTCTGTCGACACTGAAAAACTGTCCCTCCACAAGCCGAGTTCCGATCCTTTCATGCTGACAATACAGCTGAGCAGACATCTACTTATTTCCCCCCCCATAAACATTTAACATTAGGATAATGGGAAGTCAAGAGGGAAATAACTAAACGAAAACAAATCTCGCCCCCCTGCGGACATTGACAGCACTGAGTCCAAGCTTCCATTCATATAAAACAAGGGGCTCGTGACCCGGAGCCGTTGCCTGCGTTGAGTAACGTACTACAAATAAACCGCCACTCGGGCGGGTCCTTTGTTTATTTAGACCCATTAAAAGGAGCAAGCTGGCTCCGCATATAGTCGCGCACTTCCCACTGGCGGACGCTCCGGCACACATGTTCCGACGAGGAAGGAAACAACCTCGCGCAACCCACGCGATATATATATATATATATATATATATATATATATATATATATATATATATATATATATATATATATATATATATATATATATATATATATATATATATATATATATATATATATACTTATTCGGCGAATCGCGGCGGAAGCCCCGAGTCCGCGGCGCGTCAACTCGTTAAAGAAATCCTTAAAAAGAAGAGAAAGGGGGCGAAAATGGCTCGGCACGCACCGTGCCATTCTCGCAAGAGCTGAAGCGAAGAGGATAAAAACAAATAAATAAACGAGCTCCAAGAAGTTCGCGGAACGAAACGGCGCTCAGTTCCGCGTTCCAGCTTAGACATACTACCACAAGACGCGGCGCCAGATGTTAGGCGCGCGAGCGGAAGGGAGGAGGGGGTTTGAACTCCAGACGCCGGGAACCTTTTCTTCCACGGAAACTAGCTGGAGCCGAGCGCGCACACACACACGCGCGACCTTTGGCGAAGTACGGGAGACACACTTTTGGCTTGTACGCCCCGTTTTTGCTCTAGTACAAAGTTCGCCCGTTCCCGCGCTCGACATGTGCGACCCGGACGTCTGGAAAACACCGGAATTTAAAGCCAAGCGCAAAACGTACGTTCGCGCTGCCTCCTTTAGAGCAGAGGCAAAGTAGAAGACAAAAAAAAATTCTCCGCCAACACTGCCTCAGTGTTCGACTTAGCTACGGGAACTTCAAGTGCTCAGCAAACGTGGAGAAGATCAAATCCAAACATCCGCGGAAAATTGGTTATTGGGGAAAGAAATGACGCAGTATCTGTCTCACACCTCGGCGGACACCTGAACCGCGCCGTAAGGTAAGGGATAAAGGAGGGACTGGGAGAAGAAAGGGAGAAAGAGGTGCCGCAGTGGAGGGCTCCAGAATAATTTCGACCTCCGGGGGATCTTTAACGTGCACCGACATCAAACAGCACACGGGAGCCTTTGCATTTCGTCTCCATCGAAACGCGGCCCCCGCGGTCGGGTTCGGACCCGGGTACTGCGGATCAGTAGCCGAGCGCCCAACCACTGAGCCACCACGACGGGTATAAAAAATTCGCGGATGTTTCCTTTCCGAAAAATTACCTTTAAGACACAAGCAACGCTATCTACCTCGTGGATTTTGCACTGCTATTGCGCTTTACAGCCACCAAGCTTCGCTATATCCGGTATATTTCCTCGTCATATCAGTTAACAAATTTCATAGACGCGTGCATCACAACACGTCGAATCGTTTGACACCATCTGGAACCTCTTGCGACAAACGGTTCGGCCATTATAACAGCCATCTGAAGGTCTTCGGAATGCAGGTTCGGGGGCGGAAAGGTCGTAGGTGCGAATCCCACACATATTTTGGGATTCGTCTCAATTGGTAAGTTTGGTTTCGTTTATGGGGGTTTAACGTCCCAAAGCGACTCAGGCTATGAGAGACGCCGTAGTGAAGGGCTCCGGAAATTTCGACCACCCGGGGTTCTTTAACGTGCACTGACATCGCACAGCACACGGGCCTCTAGAATTTCGCCTCCATCCAAATTCGACCGCCGCGGCCGGGACCGAACCCGCGTCTTTCGGGCTAGCAGCCGAGCGCCATAACCACTCAGCCACCGCGGCGGTTTACCCAATTGGTAAGTTTATCCTCAGGAACATGCCAAGTCATTTGACACCACCTCGAACATTCTGCATCAAATGGGTAGCCCCCAAATTTTATGCAAATGGTGGTGCCGGGGGTCACACCTATAAAAGGAATCGAAAGCATAGCTATCAACCGAGGCGCTACGTGCCCACTGTTGCTTTGTGATTTAGTCTGGACACGTGGTAACTGTTTTGGTCAATTTGACTTTCACTGCAGACAGACGCGTCCTTTAAAACGTAAGTAGTAAGGGTTAACGCTCTTAAAAGAAATTAAGGCAAGGAGTGAGGGCAGCCACAAAGGACACGGACCTTGGCCGACGAGCGTGTCCACACGGATCGGCGCGCTGAATAACCCGAAAGAGCACGCGTTCAGTAAATCTCAATCTCGTTATAGTGACACACACACAAACGCCGGCGACCTTTTTCGGAGGGCAAGACGACTCGGAACAATACGCACGCGTCTCTTGCAAGGAGGACGAAGGGTCATTGCTGCGGGCACCGTTCGCACCGATGTCCCACCGCCACTGGTGCTGGGTCTTATTCCGAGCAGTCTTCCAGACGAGTTCCCTCCGCACGAACCTTTGCCACACGTGGACGCAAGATGGCGCGATGACACGCGGTCCTCGGCTTGTATTCCACGCAGTCACTCCACGGTCTCCTCCGCCCAGCAGTTACAAGCAAATAGACGTTTTTAGCATACCGGAGACGTATACCTGTTTACCGGACCCCTCTTGCGCATGCGCAGAGGCATTGTTGGCGTGAGGGGGAGCCACTGCGCGTGCACAACCGGCGTCCGGTAAACCGGTATACGTCTCTGGTATGCTAAAAACGTCTAAGAAGCATATTCGCCACACGAGTACGTACCGGCAGGTCTCTCGTCCAAACATGCCAGTACGTCAATACGACGAGGTGGAGTCGCACGGAATTGTCCTCATCGGGTTTTGCCACGGCGTCACAAAGGCTCTTGCGACGCCAGCAGATGGCGAGACTCGGAAGACGCACTGTCGAGTTTGGTCGACCACTCGTATTGTATCTCGCACCTGTTCTCACCGCCAGTTGCAAAATTGCAGGAAAGCTGACTTACAGGAAGGTTTCTTCCAACTAAAAACCCTCGTTCACAGACCACGTTTTCACACCCTGCTCTGCTGACTGAAGGGGTTAGCGCGAAGGGAGATGAGTCAGTCGACCTCCATTGTACTCTTTTTTCGAAAAGGTGAGGGAGACTGACCCTTAATCTGCGAGAACCTGAAGCTCCGACACTCACCACCAGCTTTAGAGATCGCTGTGTAAAGGGAAGTTGTGGAAAGGTTACAGTGATACATTCCCTGGACGAGTATCTGTCTCGGCCCGCTACTCGCGTTCGCATCCCATCTCCATTGTGTCCCTTCAACAACTTCCCTCTCATGCAGATAAAGGGTAATCTCCCCCCTAAGGGTCCTTTTCGAAGAATACGGGATTGCCGTCTGCGAACGAGGGCCTTTCCTTAGAAAAATGTAGAGGGCACTGGACGTTCTGCAAGTTGTTCTGCGTTCTGCAGGGAACACAGATATTCCGAGAAGAGGGGGAAACCAGAAGCTGAAGTTGGGGAGCAATTCAGCAATTATCGGTTAAGAAAAAGGCTACAGAAACAGAGAGAGCTTTGTGAAAAACAGGGATGCTGACGAAATCAGCACTGAGAACATAGAGAATGTTTAAGCAGGAAATTTCCAAAGAAAATATATACGATAAATGTAGGGGAAGCTCTTTGGTGCTTGACGCCAGGACGGAGTTTTGCGGACTAAGACACGTAGAGCCAGGTACCACGAGATAGACACGCTGTGCGGTGCGTGCGGAGAGGAGGAGGAAACGGCTGAACACTTGATACTTTTCTGTAAAGGACTTCAACCTGCAGTGGAAAGCGGCGGGGCTGATTTATCCAAGGCATTGGTGTTTAAGGACAGTGAAGGAAAGATAAATTTTAGGCGGGTAGAAGTAACCAAGCGAAGGTTATCTGATTGGCGGCTACAATCTAGACAAGAGTGAAATTTCACGAGTCAGGGCTACGTGACTTGAGCCACCGCCCGATTTATAGGGTTCAGCCTTATCCATCCATCGTCGTCAATTCAGTGGCACTGGAAAGTGGCCGAGAAAGCGGAGGGGGAGAGAGAGTTCGCCGAACGACGAGGCACTGACTTGAGATAATACGAGAACAGAAGAAGAAGGCAGTGACGGAGGCGCGATAGAGTTCCATCAGTTCTCGGAACGACACCGGAGTGGTCATCGAGCTAGGGTGAGGGCAGAGCGGCCGACGGAGAACAGGGACCCAGCTGGCTGTGCGGTCAGCGCACATGAGAGTAAATACAGAGTTCGCAATAAACTAGTTTGCACAGTTCAGCCAGCCGGCAAAACACCTTCCGTGAGTTCGTGTGTGTCTTACCGAGCCCCGTAGATGACATCCGCAAAGCGGGCCCCTCATTGGCCGCCCGTCTCAAATACAGATTTTTCTCTAAATGAATGCAAGGAGGCATAGGTATCGTAAACGAGCCGCCGCGGTGGCTCAGTGGTTATGGCGCTCGGCTGCTGACACGAAAGACGCAGGCTCGATCCCGGCCGCGGCGGTCGAATTTCGATGGAGGCGAAATGCTAGAGGCCCGTGTACTGTGCGATGCCAGTGCCCGTTAAAGATCATCATCATCATAATCAGTCTGCCTACACCCACTGCAGGGCAAATGCCTCTCCCATGTCTCTCCAATTAACACTGTCCTTTGCCAGCTGCATCCACCCTTTACCTGCAACATCAGATGGTCGAAATTTCCGGAGCCCTCCACTACGGCGCCCCTCACAGACTGCGCCGTGTTAGGATGGTAAGCCCTGTAAAACCGAAACCAACCACTGCAAACGTCTGTTCGGTGGCCGCTTGGGCTTACCTTAGAGCTACAGTTAAGAGCGATACAGATGAGCGCGAGCCGCCTGCGGTCAAACCTACCGCAGCAGCACTGCGCTTAACCCACAGAATCAAAGACGCTTGCGAAACAGACCGCGTGCACATCTGCGTCGGCTTCGGAGACGCTAGCACTGAGCTTGATTAATTACTGCCGTGGGTCGAGGCAATGCCCTTCGTGGAGGAACAGCTGCGGCCAATTCGTCAGCCTGTTTCGCGAGACATGCCCTGCGAGAACTGTGGCGACGATGGTACGCATCATGCGTTACTGAAGAAAAAAACAAAAAAACAACCCAACTAGACAGCACATAAGGAAGCAGCTGCTGTATTTTTCCAGCGACATTAACAGGTCACTTGTAGTCTCGAATACGCAAAGGTGCCAAGAACAAAGTAGTTCAAATCACGCAGTCACCGGGAATGCGATCAAAGGCTGATAATCCACTAGCTACGGCAATTCGCTCATAGGTGTGGTGCAAACAGATTGTGTATACTGAAAGCCACCTTTGGCTTTTTGTCCGTGCCCCTAAGCATCTCAGGATGTTTGAATAAATTGATTTGATTTGATTTGAAAGCACAACGCTGGGCTGGGCGAACAGCGATTGACTCCTGACTCGAACTACTCTAACGTACGGCTCGCTTTCCGCCTTATGCAACCGGTTAGCTCTTCGGTTAAAACACTTCCCAACCCGGCACGGCGCGGAACAAGCTCACGCGACGCACTATGCATCGCTCTTCGTAACGAACGATGCTCTCAAGCGGGACAATGCTCAATAAGCGCGCCGAGCGACTGATGCATAAACGTGCGCAGTATACGTCATACAGGCGACAAGCAGTTATTTCTGTAACGTGCAACAGCTGCAGGCAGCCAGCTAGCTGCAAACAAATCCCCGCGAATCGGAGCCCACCGCAGGGCGTGGGGACTTAAGTGCACCATAAGTCGATTCCAAAGCCACGCAGGCCTCACAAGAAGCCGCAGGTCAGTCGAGCACTTGTATAGCGCCCCACGGAAGAACAGGAACTTATGCAATATTCTAATCGGTGATCGAAGAGCCTGTTTGAATAGGCGATTTGTAATCAGGTCCCGAGTTCTGATTGGGCCGCGACAGCGCTGTCCTTAGATTCCCCAGACATCTTGTTCCTTCGCGGATTCGGAGAGCTGCTCTGGATCGCCGAGTGGAATACGCAATTAGTGGTGTGCGGTCACCCCAGAGCACACAGTCGCAAGAACCACCCACAACCACGCGCTCGTCAACAGCGTGTCGGCATCAAGGGCGGCCCAAGGACCGTTTCGCCCTTCAGGCCTTTCGGCTGGCCGGCTTTCAGGGACGCGGAGAACGAGGGGCCGGAGAGAGAGGAGACATCCTCCTCTCCCAACTTCTCCGTGCCGCAATCACTCCCTTCTTTTTCCTCGAATCGCAAGAATCCTCGCCGCTGCTGCCATCGGGTCCGCGCGCAGCATCAATCACGGCACGACGCCGCCGCGTCAACCATGACGGGGATGCGCCGAGAGGCGCACAATGGCTGCAATGACGAGGATGGATAGCGCGAAACGCGTTCGGTCGAGGTTACACGAATTTTGACGTCGACGCAGTCAGCCAGTGGGCGCGGCGCAGCGGAGCGAGATGCGCGCGAAATCTCGACGAAATCGACGGGACTTTTCTTGCACAAATAAAACTGCTCTCACCCATCCAGACGCAGAGTAACCTGGCCCCACGCGGTGCTACGCTTAGTACGGCACATTTTACAGAACGGTTTTGCTGTGTTTTTGCCCCGTCAGCCCCATTCCGGAACTCTTGCATGAGTTCCGTACCTGCCGCGGTGGCTCAGTGGTTAGAGCGCTCGGCTACTGATCCGGAGTTCCCGGGCTCGAACCCGACCATGGCGGCTGCGTTTTTATGGAGAAAAAACGCTAAGGCGCCCGTGTGCTGTGCGATAAAGAACCCCAGGTGGTCCAAATTATTCCGGAGCCCTCCACTACGGCACCTCTCTCTTCCTTTCGTCTTTCACTCCCTCCTTTATCCCTTCCCCTACGGCGCGGTTCAGGTGTCCAACGATATATGAGACAGATACTGCCCCATTTCCTTTCCGAACGCGATGTTGGTCCAGCATCATTTGGTTAGTTGGCTTTTTTTTTCGTCATGTCTTTTTGTTGTTTCATATTTCATTCATTTTGTACTAGCTGTGTCATGCCTTGTTGTATTGCTTTTTTTTTCTTCCTGTTTTTTTTTTCTGGCCTATTCTTCTGTTATGTATCCTCATCCCCCCTGCAATAATGCCTTCGGGCGCTGCAGGTATTTCCAATAAATAAATAAAATAACGAACTATGACCAATGTCATGCCACTCCAAGCACCAGCTTTCCCGCCTAACTGTCCTGGTAATATAATTTGGAATTCACCCCAACGAACACATCCCCACCGCATCCCCAGAAACGACCGCACACATGAATCGCTGACTCTGTGCAGATAAAATGCGGCCGTGTACGCATCTGGGCGCCCGAAGGTCCGTGAAATATTTCCCGGCCCCGCAAGCACGCCAGGCGAGTGCGTATGTGCTATATACACGGCAAACACGTGGGCGGGCGCGGCAGCGGCCAGCCTCAGAGCCATTCAGGCGCGACCACCGAATTTTCGTCCCAGAACGCGCGTCCGCGGCTAGATTTCGAACCAACGCCCCGGCATGATGCAGGACGCCCATCTTCAAAAAAAAAAAAAAAAACGGGCAGCAGCAGACTCGTCCACGCGCGTCGCGCGAACCAGGACGCGGAAAGGGGGGGGGGGGGGGGGGGGGGGGGGGGTGGGGGGGGGGGGGGGGGGGGGGGGGGGATGGCTCGCGACTGAGGGCCACACTTCAGCCAGATGCACGCCGACCCGTTACTAATACGCACGAAGAAAGAATGCGGCGGAGAAAGACGCAAACAAACAAACAAAAAACAAACACCGTGATCGAAGTGACACGCGCCGATTACACGCTCGCTCGCGCCTTCCTTCTCTGTGCCGCCAGCTTCGCATTACAGCCTCGGCGGTGGCGGCACAGACCAGCCCGTCACCGTGACGCCAATCACCATGTTAGGAGAAGACGAAAAAACGAATGAGGAAAGGCCGAAGCTGCACTAAAAAATGTCAATAAAATGAAAGAAAAACAAAATTGAGGCGAATCACGCGCAGCCGCACTTTGCGCCAGCTTTGTAGCAGCATACGCTCGCTTCGTATAGCGCCCCCTTTTTTCTTCTTGGTTTTAACGTCGTTCACCAAGGCACTCAAAGTAGCGCGGCCTTCCCGACGTTTTTTTTCTTCCTTCCTTTAATACTCCCCGCTTCCTTCGCAGACTTCGCCCGGCCGGCGCCAACCGACGCACGAGAGACGGCGCTCCGAAACGCCCAGCGCGTGTAACTGGGTCGGGACCGCGACGACGACGAGGCGATAACGGCGTGGCCGGTGCGGCGACCGCGCTAGATGTAGCGAGGAAGAAGCAAAAAGAGAGAAAAAAACGCCCCGCGGCCGAGGCACGGCGGCGCCCAGTCGTCGCTCAAAGGGCGACCGCGCGCAGTGATCGCTGCGCCCAAATAAACGGCGGCCGCGAAATAAGGCAACATCGCTGTGTACACCGCGTCAACGAGTTAATGACAGCACACGCACGCGAACAGACATAATTTTTGGAGCACGGTCTGTCGTCACTAATTTGCTTCACACACACAGCGCAGCTGAAATAATTCCAGCCCCCGTCTCTCACTATAGGACTCCCGCTGAATGCAGTACACATTTGAAAACAGCGCTATTCGTTCCTATCTTCTTTCACTCCCTCCTTTATCCCTTCCCTTACGGCGCGGTTCAGGTGTCCAAAGATATATGAGACAGATACTGCGCCATTTCCTTTCCCCAAAAACCAATTATTATTATTAAACAACAGACGGGTTACTTACCCAACTTTCGGTGTTAACTGCAGTAGTTCAATTCTGCCCCCCCCACCCCCCTCGATTCATTCGGACTTGGGCGGATCGCCAACGGCCCCTAGCGGCGGAGAAAGCGCTCCTTTTCAAAATCACGCCCCGTGGTATACTTCCCGAGAAAAGGTTCTCTTCATTCTCCTGAGATCTCCGCGGGGAGCCAGCCACCCGGCCGAATGTTTACGCACAGCTCAAGATTTGCTTTACACCACAAACTCGACACCTACGGTAAGCGTTTATGCATCGCAAATGATAAAAACAACAGGAAACGGACTAAGCGAGAAGTCCAACTCCGCTTTCCAGAAGCGCACACAACTGCGCGAGGAAATACACTCGTGGTGTCTGTCGTGTCTAGTTCACTATCACGCGACAGCAACTGCGTTACCGCTGCCGACGAGACCGCTGCGCCAGAAGCACAACTGATGGCTCACACGTGCTCAGGCAATAATTGCTAGGACTACGGCGCAGAACGCCTCTGCTCACGTAGTTCAACATTCTTCGTGCAAGGACGCAGGGAGAACGTTGCAGTAAATATATGCATAAACACATTAGGGACAGCACTGTGCAGAGGCTCGCCCTGGCGGCAATAAAATACACTAGATGCATGGCAGCTGGGTCACCTATGTCACGTGATCTTCTGACACCAAAACCTGCCCATCGGATTGTGAGCAAACTACTCACCGCGGCAGTTCAATTAATGATTGGTCGCGAGAGGTTGCTCGGGAGGAACAAACCAGGTTGTTAAAAACCGGAGCTAAACCACAGCCAATTTTTTTAACAGACAGTGTCAATAATTCCCCCCCCCCCCCCCCCCCAAATCCGCGCGTTGCGTGCAGAAAAGAATGAACAAAGGTAAAAAAAATAAACTCACTCTACTGTTTACATCTATGGGAACGCCGGCGACGGAGACCACCATCACAACCAAGGATTATTCTCGGAATGGACGCAGCCAGGCAGCATGTTAATGCTTCCAATCAGGTGTTCCGCGTTCCTGAGAGCATGCCGACACAGCACTTGGTCACTGTGGATGCAACGACGACACGAGACGCGCTTAACATTCCAGGTCAGAAGGCACAATCACCGCGAGGCAACGAGACTCGAACACACTTGGGTGAGCAATGTCCATCCGCTATAGAAGCCGAGCGCCTGTACCGAGGATTGCGAAACGACGCGACACCGGCAACGTCAAAACACGCCGGCGTGTCGTCACGAGTTGGCAGGCCGTCAGACAAAAGGAGTGCCGAAATCGGGTTTTCAGGAAGAGGATATCGCGGTGAGGCGGGGAATATCGAGCAGAACAATACTCATAGCTCACTTACTCCACACACGAGATTAAGTCTTGGCAAAATAACAGTATAGAGAGACACAGTAATCAAGATGATGAAGAGTTTATAGATAAAGCCAAAGAACGCCAGCACAAAGCGTAGAATTCGCTCAGCGCCTCTGCTATTATAATATAGACAGCGTTGACATTTTTTTCCTACGCCGACATGCCTACTGTTTCTTTCTAGCAGGCTGTTTTTATAGGAAGATAAATTCATTCTCTTCGAGGGAGGTGTGTTAGAACGTAGGCGACAAGAAAAATAAAAGCTATTCCGCGTTACATTTAGAAAAAAATGGCGTAAAACTTTTTCTTCGCAAATCAATACAGCACAACGACGTTACGTCTTCAGCAAGACCGCAAAAACCGGAAACCGACGCGCTGAGAAGACTACAAACACGCGTGTCTGCAGCAGCTCCTCGTCCAAGCGACGTATTCAAGATCACAAAGAAAGCAGCAGACGAGCACAACTGTGAGCCCCTCGCCAATCAGACCTCGAAACATTAGCAACATAATGACCGACGGTCTTGCAGCCACTTTGTTAAACTCCGAACGTGTGCGTCAGAACTTCGCTATTTAGAAGAAAAAAAAAAGGAAACGCCATAGCGTTAGACGACCCAAAAGTTCAGCCACAGGGGAGCAACATCCCAAGCGAACGAAGCGTCAGTGTGATGATTTTACACCAGGATTGATATCAGCGCCACTTCAAAAGGCGCGGTTGGAAGATCGCGCAACGCCGGCCACGCAGCGAGCCATCAACGTCGTCAAGAGCCAAGAGCTGCTGACCGCCTCACGCCATGAAGACCTTTAGCTCGTTTTCTGAAATGAAGTTCAACCGTTCATCAAGCGTATAATTTCGGGCCTGTTCGTGACACCTTTTAACGAAGAGAAAAAAAACTGCAGAACAGATCCCACGCGAAGAGAAGAGTATGAGGGCAACCCGCCTGGTGGAAGAAAGGCACGAAGACCAGAAAACAGAAAGCCCTCTCATGATGCATTCGTAAACGATGTTTTTCTTATAGACGCCAAGAAAAGGCCAAACGGGGCTCAAGCGCTTTCGGCAGCGGACGCACATAAAGGCGTTTCGGCACCTGCCTCCGTCGCAGCGTACCTTGGACGACATCAGTGAAGGACGAGAGTGCGGCTTGGTCGAAGACGTCGGACCTCCGCCTCTGGCGGCTGCGGGACGCCGGCGCTGGTCCGCGGACTCGCTGTTGCCCATGGGGCCGCCATCACCCTTCTTCCTTCGGCCGTCTTCATCTTCCTCATCCTCACCTTCGTTGCCCCTGCGCTCCCACCACCAGCAGCGCAGCGAGCTGCAACGCTCCAGGCCCCGCGGCTGCTTCGCGAGTGCCGAGCGCGGCTCCTGACGGTGCTGCTGACGACGGCAGTAGGAAGAAGAGCGCCTCAGAGCGACGCCCATCACGGAGGCTTCTTCGGCGGCCGCCCAGCTCAACCGCACGGCAGGGTCCGGACGCCGGTGGTGGGCCATCACGTGTGCCGAACCCAGCACCGGTGGACGCCACAGACACGCGCCCACACGAACACACCACGTCACTGTCTAGGCCTTCTACGAAGCGAGTCCGACGGGTGGTTGCAAGAGGCGGCAGGCGTGCCCACGCGGTTTAATTGCGAATGCACGCGCCACCATCGCTCGATCGAATGTCAGTCAATGCCGGCAACAGCTCTCTCTCCTTGCGTCGTTCTCTTAGGCTGTTTACGGTCGGGGACCACGACGTGTGTCCTTGAGGAACAGCGGCAGCGGCTAGAGCTTTCCGGAGTCCGACTTCAACGAGGGGCGCCGGCGAACGGTCACGAAGACGCGCATCTCGGAGGACAGTGCGGCTAGAGTTGAACACTACCCTTCCCTCGAAAAAAATACCCGACCGGCGCGCGCGTGCCAAGAAACGCGGCCGAAAGCGCGCGACTTCTTCAGTCCGAGAGAAGACGCCGAAGACAGGAGACCCACGACGCGGCGCGATACGCGATGATGGAGGCCCGCCACGCGTTATCTATACGACAGCAAGGGGGGGGGGGGGGGGTGCTGATAGTAGAAGTGCACCAAAAGAAGGCCACTCGGCCCCTATCGCGCCCGGCCGGCGTCGTAAACGCGCCGCGGACGTTCCTTTTTTTACGGCCAGCGAAACGAGCGGAGGGGCGACAGGTGTGTGCGCACAGTGTGTGCGCACAGGGCGAAGCTCCTAGTGGGCTCACACGTGTCGAGCGCAGAGATCGCGTTAAGATCGCGCAAAACGATGTTTGCTTTTACGTGCGCTCACGATACCTGCAGTGAGAGATTACTCCTCAACCCGTGGATACAACGGACGCGTTCATGACTCCGCAGGCGTTATTCTACACGGGCTTGACGGTCTTGGCGACGTTCAGGGGTGTGACGGCAAAAGCAGGTTTTGGACGAGCTCTTGGAGAAATAAACAAAAAAGCTTTCTGGAGGAGAGGCTATGGTGCAGAAAATGTGCGCTGTGAAGCAGCTACGGAGCATAAATATTGCTACGGTTGTGCTTGTGCTTGGAACGCTCGTGCTTGGTGCGCTCGCGCTTGGAACGCGAAGAGGACGAAGTGCGTTTTTCTGCTGCTGGGCTTCGCGTGCCCAGTTGTTCGGCGGCGTGGCTGTAAGCTGTTTCCCTGTAAATATATTTTTCCCTTTTGGTTTGCACATCTTCACGTTACATTATTGGTGGAGGTGCTGGGTAAGCCCGTTCGTCTGGGGATGGTAAGCTGTAGTGAGCTTATGCTGCGTGCCACAGGACCGGAGGATATCGTCAACTACTCGGGACAAAAAGTAGCGGCCGCGGTCCGTCAGCAATTGGTGTGGAGCGCCGTGGTGAAGGATTACGCTCTGCAATAGGAAGTCGGCGACATCGGTTGCGCAACTTGTTGGTAACGCACGCGTGATAGCGTACCGGGTCGCATAGTCGGTCGCGACAGCAATCCAACGGTTGCCGGAGCAGGACGTCGGGAAAGGTCCGAGAAGGTCGAGTCCAACACGGTAGAATGGTTCGAGAGGTACGTCAATAGGCTGTAGAAGGCCAGCAGGCAACGTTGATGGTCTCTTCCTGCGTTGACAGAGGTCGCAGGAGGCAGCGTAACGCCGAACAGAGCGGTACAGACCAGGCCAAAAGAAGCGGCGTCGGACCCGATCGTATGTGCGGGAGACGCCGAGGTGGCCTGCGGTCGGTAGGTCGTGTAGTTCCGCTAGGACAGATGAACGGAGACGCTGGGGAACGACTAGCAGGAGCGGAGGTCCGTCAGGACGAAGGTTGCGGCGGTATAGGACGCCATCCTGAATGACGAACAGTTGCAATGAAGGATCTCGGCTGGCACAGTTGAGGCGATCAATGAGAATACGCAAGGAAGAGTCTTGTCGCTGCTCGTCCGCGATGTTAACCAGATCGGAGATAGCGAAAAGGCACGGGCCGAGGTCGTTGTCTCCAGGATCAGGCGGCTCTACAGGGTGCCGAGACAGGCAGTCGGCGTCTTGATGGAGACGCCCTGACTTGTAATGAACAGTGTAAGAATACTCTTGGAGGCGCAACGTCCAACGTCCGAGCCGGCCTGTGGGGTCTTTCAGTGAAGACAGCCAACAAAGGGCGTGGTGATCGGTCACTACGGAGAATGGACGGCCAAACAGGTACGGTCGGAACTTAGCTACGGCCCAAACAAGAGCTAGACACTCGCGCTCTGTAATTGAGTAATTTCGCTCAGCTGTAGAAAGGAGGCGGCTGGCATATGCAATAACGCGTTCTTGCCCTTGGTGACGTTGGGCTAGCACGGCGCCAATCCCATAACCGCAGGCGTCTGTGCGAACTTCAGTCGGAGCCGACGGATCAAAATGGGCCAGAATAGGTGGGGAGGTGAGTAAGTCGACTAGCGAAGAAAAGGCCTCCTCTTGGGCAGGGCCCCAGGTAAAAGGGGTGTCTTTCTTTAGAAGGTCGGTCAGGGGGCGAGCGGTGCCGGCAAAATTTTTGATGAAACGGCGGAAGTACGAGCAGAGGCCGACGAAGCTGCGCACATCCGTAGACGACTGGGGAATAGGGAAGTCCTTGACGGCTTTAACTTTAACAGGATCCGGGCGGACACCAGAAGCGTCGACTAGATGTCCGAGAATGGTGAGTTGGCGGCGACCGAATTGACATTTCGACGAATTGAGCTGTAGCCCGGCTCGACGGAAGACAGAAAGAATGCTCGCCAGTCTTTCGAGGTGCGTGGTAAACGTGGGCGAAAAAACCACAACATCGTCGAGGTAACATAGACATGTGGACCATTTAAAGCCGCGAAGCAAGGAGTCCATCATTCTTTCGAAGGTAGCTGGCGCATTACAGAGACCGAATGGCATAACTTTAAACTGATATAAGCCGTCCGGTGTGACGAATGCCGTCTTTTCGCGGTCATTGTCATCAACAGAGATTTGCCAATACCCGGACCGAAGGTCAATTGAAGAGAAAAATTTGGCTCTGTGAAGGCAGTCCAAAGCATCGTCTATTCTTGGGAGTGGATAGACGTCTTTTTTGTTATGTTGTTTAGGTGCCGGTAATCAACGCAAAAGCGCCAGCTGCCGTCCTTCTTTTTAACCAGCACAACTGGTGAGGCCATGTCGGTCTCTCTGAGAAACTTCTACGTCAGTACAGTGGCCCTTATCGAGTTCTCCGTCAGGTGACCGACGTGACCTACGAGATTACACCTCTTCATGCTCCGACGTCGTCCACTAGCCCTTTGACTGACGTCGTTCATGTAGTCCGTCTCAAACCGTACCACACGCCTGCTACATCATCCACTTAGCACCGGGACGGTGCTTTTGCCGCCGGGAGTTATGCTACGGTTGTGCTTGTGCTTGGAACGCTCGTGCTTGGTGCGCTCGCGCTTGGAACGCGAAGAGGACGAAGTGCGTTTTTCTGCTGCTGGGCTTCGCGTGCCCAGTTGTTCGGCGGCGTGGCTGTAAGCTGTTTCCCTGTAAATATATTTTTCCCTTTTGGTGTGCACATCTTCACGTTACATTATAATCATTTTGCACCAGCATTTTGAAGCAACTAAAGAGCATGAACGCAACGTGAACCTTCGTTATAACAAACTCGCATGCCTCGAAGTAGCGGTGCGATGCAAATTTTTCGTCCATGAGAAAAAAAAAATAATCCGCGCCGTATTTATCGCCATTTAATTCGAAAGATTTTCGCGACCAGATTCATTTGCATGGAAATCTGGCGTGCGAAAATTCGAAACAAGTGCCATCCGCCAGAAGTTGGTGCGGTTCGTAAGTCACGCTGCATACTGTGCCACCAGCCAACCAACTTCTGCGTTCACGCCACAGCAAAGAATTCCTCTCGCCACCAATCTGCACCGCTGAGTACTCAAGACGGTGGTTTTGGCCAACGCGCACCGACAGATCTAGTCCGCTTCCAAGAAAATGATGGCTGGGCCGACAGAGAGAAGAGGCATGCAGGAAGAAGCGATTGCCTCTGCCCCATCACTCAGGCTTGTTCTTTCAGGGCGAGAGCATTGGAGTGTGAAAGTATAAAATTTCGGGTTGCGAATCGAATCGAAAAAATACCCCCCCCCCCCCCCCCCCCCCCCACACACACACACACACACACAAAACCAACCATGAAAACTGAACATCACTATAGTCAGTGAAAATGTTTGCGAGGCAAAGCTCGCAGAATGCTTTGCTGCTCTTATGTACTGATTCTTGAAGCACTGTGAGATGGCGAGATATTTCCTCACTGGCGAAGCGACGTCAAAGGCCTCTATCGGAGAGGCTGGGCAAAGCGCGACACTATGCCTCGGGAAACAAAGAGCGGAAACTTGGGGTTACAATGCATGCGGGCCATTCCTTCCGCATTTCGTCGCACCCCCGAAGGCCGAGCGCCGGTTGTGGAATGCATTCCCAGTGCGCACCGTTCTTTCGACAAGGAACCGCCCAGCCCTCGCGTATCAGTCGCGCAGCACAGATAGCCCATGGAATGGGCGAAAACGCCGTAACAAAACGGAGACGCGAAAACGAAACTATACGCCACGAAATGCAGCACGCGAGTCGCGCTGCATACGAGATGAAATTACGCGGGATGGCTGGCCTGGAAGCTTTTGTCATCCACTTTTTTTTTCTTATCCCTTGTGGCTTCAAACCCACAGTTCCTAGGCTCTGATATACGAAAACTGTGCACACGATTAATGCAGTCGCCGGGAACCAACCGCAGGAATGCTTGCATGCCGCTTGCTTTTCCTGCTCGGTGATCTTCCCAATACGTGCTTCCGCGAAGGCCGCGTAGCGCCCGCTGCAGCCAATACCGGCTCTCGACTACGGTGCTGACTGTGGTTTCACGACTGATGAGACTAGTGTGAGATGCTGCAACTAGTGAACGCCATCTGGAATCAGCGATGGCCGGCCGCGAATTCAGATAAACGAAAAAAAAAATGCCATGATTACAGATTATTCAGAAGAGTCGAATGCTTTAATAATTCAAGTGCGGTGCGGATCGAATTCAACAGCGAGCGTTATTCGCAAACTATTCAAAATTTCAAACATTCACTCTCTCTTACGAAAGCAAGAAATTTGTACTATACTGCGCAAAAAAAAAAAAAAAGCTCCTGTCGGGCTCGCGTGGACCTTCGGAGGAGCATGACGCAGAAAATCACATTTGCATCAAAATGGTGCGAATGGCGCAGCTGTCCAACCCAGCAGCCAGAGATTGCGTGGAAACTCCAATCGTACACCTTGGAAAAAAAAAAAAACAGCTATACTCAATGAAGTGTGATCTGCCCTTGTGGCAGATCACACTTTATTGAGTCTGTGGCATCGATGATTTTCTTCCACGTCTGCCGGCGAAATCATGCGTTGCTCTTCAACACCTTCGCCTTCAAGCAGACTACGCACAGCGTCGCAAGTGGACAACGACATTATTAGCGCTATAGCCTAGTTGAGATCACCGCAGGGCAAAGGCTTCTCCTATAAGGACCTCCAACTACTCCCGTCTTGCGTCAGCAATTGTCACAACGCCGTCGCTCGCAGGCATCGGGTGGACGCAGCTGGCACATGACATGGTTAATTGGAGAGACATGGGAGAGGCCTTCATCTAAAAATGGGCTACCCTCTGTTACCAGCTGCATATACATCGATGTGAAGAGAGTGTCGGGACCGGCAACCATATGCCACAGCTTCTCAACCGGCCTCGCAACCAATGCCAAGCTACAGCGTTCAGGGCCTCGTGTTTTGCAGCCAGCTTGTCTCCCAAACCCCACATCGCGAGACAATCAAGCCCCGCCGCGGTGGCTCAGTGGTTAGGGCGCTCGGCTACTGATCCGCAGTACCCGGGTTCGAACCCGACCGCGGCGGCTGCGTGTCGATGGAGGCGAAACGCTAAGGCGCCCGAGTGCTGTGCGATGTCAGTGCCCGTTAAAGATCCCCAGGTGGTCGAAATTATTTCGAAGCCCTCCACTACGGCACCTCTTTCTTCTCTCACTCCCTACTTTATCACTTCCCTTACGGGGAGGTTCAGGTGTCCAACGATATATGTGACAGATACTGCGCCATTTCCTCCCCCCCCCCCAAAAAAAAAAAAAATAAAACACCAAAAAATCGAGATAATCCGCCTGCTTTTGCGGACTGCACTAAAATGAATCCGATCAGTCGTGAGAGGGCGAGGCGACATTCAGGTGGGAGCGACCGAGCACACAGGCACTGCGTCCCCTCGATGGCCATTCGCACAATGACTGGCCGAAATAAAACCTGGAAAGTGGGAGGAGTTGCGGGGTTAGTACCATATGTGCTCTAAAAAAGAACTCGCGACTGCGGCACCCAGAAGGAAGAAGTAAAACGCGCAGCCACAAAGCCTTTCGAGGCGGAAACAAGAGCGCAGCGCCTCGTTACCGGAAACAATGGTGGGCGCATTGCCAGCGCCGCCAAGCGTGCCGCCGGCGCTCCTCTCCCTAGCTGCCCCGCACGCAGTCAAAGATCGAGACGGCGACGCAGGAAACTCGGCGAAAAGAAAGAAACTTGGTGTACACACGCGCACATTACGCCAGAGCCGAGCGAGATATACGCGCTTACTACGCGAGCGCCATTACGTCAGTGCGCGCGCGGAATCGCTCTCCACGGAGCGATCCACCAACTGCCACGCGGTCCGGCGGTCGCGTTCCAGGAACACACCACAATGGCCGCTAAATGACGACGACGACCGGCGTTTATAGCGTCTCAGTGTCGACACCGCGGCCTGTCTTTCTTCCCTCCGCTATTTAACAAACGGGGCGGAAAAGGGAGCAAAACAGAGGGAGAGAGAGAGGCGGGGAGGGGAGTGACGGCAGGACATCCTCCTTAGAATCGGTTGACGACTTGACGAGAAGTTCTTGCAGAATCCTGCAGAGCCTCCGCCCCGACTGTTAGAAACGTCAACCAATTCTCGAGACGGAGAGCAAACGAGCGAGCGGTCCTGCGGTTTGCCGTGGCTCGGTTTTTTCCCGGAGGCTGAAGAGGTTGGGGGGAGACCGGCTGGCGCACTCCAGACAATTGTGACAGGCGACGAGGGCAGCCGACGACGTATACGATTTCTAGGGAACCGTTTAAGAGCACTAGCCGAGGATTTTCTCCTTCGTGCGAACACACGCATGCAGCACCGTGCGCCGGCCTCCCACTCGTTGACTTACTTATCGGAGATTACCGCCGCAGAAGGCCCCCTGAAAGCTTTTGTTCTGCGCTGGTCTCCTGCGAAGGGGGGGGGGGGGGTGGGGGGGGGGGAGCTGCTTGAACATGGTTCTTTGCTTGTCACCTTGTTGTTACGACCAAGAAAATAAATGTCGCGTTAGCCCGAAACAGTCGGTCGGTCGAGAGAAAGTGTAGTCGGCACTTCCAGCGCCACAAAGAAGATGTTTTCTATCGCCTTTGACCGGAAACTCTTTTGTGTCATTGCTGGGCGAATGAGTGACGCCTCGGGATGCTTCGGCGACAGAAGCAGCAACAGCAATAAAAAAAAAAAGCGTCGCACTAGCTGAACGCGGCAGTGCAGGGCACTCTTTATCCAGCAACACCAGGCAAGCTGCAACCAACACCCCCGCTATATGTGTACATCAAACAAAAAAGAGGTGGGCTGGGTGCCACTCCGCCGCGCGCAACAATTAAGCGCCGCGGGGCACAGCGGCCTTCAGCGTAACGCCATCGTGAGCAGCGCAGCGTCGGTCACTCTCGTATTTCCCACGGTTGGTCCCTCTTCTTCCGGGCACTCGACGTCACGGTGCGTGAGCCGCCCGTCCTGGCCGGCCGCTCTCTTCTCCCTAGATACGCGCGCTTCCGTTGCCCCCCGCGGAGAAAGCGCGCGCTGCTCGGCTGCCCACCGTGCTCGCGCACCGTGCAGTGAAGACGCGCTCGAGGCCGCATCTGGGCGCGCACTGGGACGAGCTGGACGGAGCAGCGGCCATGAGGAGCTCTCGCTCTCTCTCTCGTGCCGGTCCAGACTACCAGAGGGCAAAACCCTGATACGCACCGAGCATCCAACTTCGCGCCAAGTGAACCGCGAAACGCTCCTCATAGTTCGTCGTATATTGGCGTGGTGTATACTACCGAGCAAATGTAACACGACAGGCCGGCCAAGAAGTCGAAATCCAGCAACATTTGTTTCGGCAGAGCAGTTTGTTATAGCTCTCGCTACAGACAGGTGTTGCTACGAGGCAGAAACGTGAAGGCTAACGAAAAGGGTGCAGCTTAAGTTAACGACAGCTCAGCGAGCTAAGGAAAGAAAAAGGATCGGTGTAATATTGAGAGATCGGAATCGGGCGGAGTGGGTGAGGGAACAAACGCGGGTTGATGACATCCTAGTCGAAATCAAGGGGAAGAAATGGGCTTGGGCAGGGAATGTAATGAGAAGGCAACATAACGGCTGGATTCCAAGAGAAAGCAAGCGTATCAGGAGGCGGCAGGAAGTTAGGTTGGCGGGTGAGATTAGGAAGTTTGCGGGGATACGATGGCCGCAGCTGGCAAAGGCCAGGGTTAATTGGATCGACATGGGAGAGGCCTTTGCCATGCAGTGGGCGTAGTCAGGCTGAAGATGACAAACGTTAACAGTACAGCAGAACGATGCTCCAACCCGGTGAACCGCTTTGCAGATGCAATGCAAAGCTGAAACCCCCATGTCTACCTTTCCCTCAGCCAGTTTTATTTATCGGCTTCTCAGCACTATGCACCTACATGCGAGGAATAAAGATTTCGAAGGCCCACGATGCAAAGAACAAAACAGAAGCACGCATACACATCTGATAGCGCGTTTGGAACACAATGAGTCCAGTTTTCACCACCACTCATCACACTAAAGCTCTCTCTCTCTCTAGCAATCAGTAACGTCAATGAACCGACTCAGATTCCTCCCATTCCTCATAATGACGGGCGAATAAGCGCGCTCTGGATAACGCTGCTATGCATCGAAAGCCTTCTCAAATCGCCCAGCAAAGCATTTCTGAAGAAGCGCAAGTTCGTATGGCACGGTACGCGGTGTTCAACGCCCTGAAGCTGCACACGGGCTTCCAGGTACCGTATATACCCATGATAGCGGGGGCTCCAAATAAATGTCGACCACCACCTGGAGTTCTTTAACGCGCACAGCACACGGGCGTCTTTTGTATTTCGCCTGCATCGAAACGCGGCCACCGCGGTGGAGATTACATCCCGCGACCTGGCGCTCATCAGCCGACTGCCATAACCGCCAGAACGCCACTAGTACGCGAGCTGCCACTCTGCGCCCGTACTCACACTTCCAGATTTTCGCTGAAAATTGTGCTCGCGCAAAGCGCCGGATGTTGGCTTCATCCTCTCTTTGCGTAATAAACACCCCTTCGCTTCGTTCTCTCGCTCGCCCCATACGAGTTCGCGTTCGACCTGCGAAAAGCGCGAGACAATGCGCCGACCGACGCCACGTATCGGCTAAGAATTTGCATACGCGACGAATAAAGAGAAGCGAACGCAACAACAATCTTCAATGCGCGATCGGCTACCGCTGTAACAGAAGCAGGTAACGAGTCCTCTTCTTCTTCTATGTTCATCTGCACGACATATGTCTATTCTGTCTGCTAATACCAGCCGTACTCAGCCCTGCGGCCGCAGCGTGCGGCCTCGAAAGCGACCCCGTGGATACACAGCGCTGTACAGCTGTAATGGACTCTGCGGCAGGCCGAGCGGCGCGGTACGCGAGCAGGTTTCACCACGCAACAATGCACAAAGGAAGCTTCCCCAAGAGCAAAAGCGAACATGCGTCCATACACGAAGTGCACGCAGTCGTCCCACTTCGTCCCTGCATCAGCCTCGCGGCGAAGCGGGAAAAAGGCAGGCTAAGGCCGGCGACGGACGCGGTCGGCTTCTTCGCTCACGAGCAGGCGCCGGAGTAGCGATCGAGGCGGCGTGCAGCCTCGGCGAAGCCCCACGCACGAGCGCTTTTGGCTGCAACAGAGCCCTGGGTAGCGGGTTCGACTCCCGAAAGCAGACTCGGCCGCCGCACTTCAGTGGTGAAGGAACAATGAAACGTACACGAAAAGTGGGTTTCTGGTGCGCGCTACAGAACTCAAAATAGTCGACATTAAGCAGGAGCTGCCGCGTATACGCCGTGAGTCCATGTGCAGCTGCCGCCGCAGCATTAGAAGACGGGTGCATAAGCGGAAAAAAAAAATGCCGGCTGCACCCGCGCATAGCCACGAGTTTCCACGGAAACGGAATCGGTATCGAGCCGCGCTGCTCGCGGGAATTCCACGGGGTTCGGGTGGTGCAACCTGATCGGAACGACAAGAAACATCCGCGAAACATATACGAAGCAACGGCCGCTCGCAGAGATAAGTAGCCAAATAAACGTCAAGAGCGGCTACCGGATACCCGGAGGTAGTAGGCTCGGCAGCGCATTTCTTTCCGACATCGTGCCTTCTAATACGTCACTGCAAAGGACTCCGGATTTTTTCTTTTTTTTTTCTGAGCTCGCGACAGGGCAGGCCGAGGCGCGATACGTCAGAGCACACGTCACCCGCGTCTGCGGCAGCGGCGCCTGTCCCATGCATGCAAGCTGCAGGCAATACCAATTATACAAAGGTTCGAAAATTCGAAACATATAACACCCAACTGAACGCGAGTGCTATAGTGAATTCCGCAAACGCAGCAACTCGCGCATACAATGCAAAGAGGACGCCGCGCCGGCGGCGAGTCTCTCAACGAGATTACGCGTGAGCACCAAGGTCGAACACACCCATTCAGCCAGGCAAAGCTAGCCAGACAGCCGTGCGGATGTTTCGTGAGCGCGTCGCAAGGAATGGGCGACTTCCCGGAGGTGAGGAGCCGGGTTGGCACTGTGAAGCGAGCTCACGTGACCGACTGTGACGTCGCGAGAGTCTGTCGCGAGCTGGAGGCAATGCATGGGTACGCGCCTATGTAGAGAGAATGTAGAGACAATGAAAGGCGCACAATAATTATTGTGCGCCTGCTGTAACTTTCTGCTGTACGTGAAAGATACAAGAATACGCCGCAAAGAGCTGCTCGGCAGGAAAGTTGTCCCCTCGTGTTTATGGTAGCAACGCCTCAGCTAGGACCTTTAATAGCCGTTTACTTATTATTTCCATAGTCGCCAAAAGGTTGCAGAGTTAGGTAACTCAGAAACGCAGCGGCGAATGCCCCTCAGAGTAGGCCCTCCAGCCAATGGCGTCGGTCGACTGTCATGACGTAGCGGTTAATCCCATTGAACGGAGGCCCCTGCCAGCCACCAGCGGTTTCATGCTAGGTGATTAACCGCGACGACATGAGAACCGGTCGACGCCATTGGCTGAAGGACCTCCATTGAGGGGCACTCGCCGCTGCGTTCCTGGGTTGCATCAGACTTACGGTTTCGGACAAGCTTGGCTACTCTAACCTCCTTGCCAATAGACGCTAGACTAAAGCAAAAAAAAGTAGGCAAGAAAAGACAGGAGAATAAACAATACAAAATGGCCGCTTAAATACCACGCCCGACAGGTTGCTGCGGGCCACACGCGCGCACCACCGATAGTCTGTCACGCCATTACGCTTTTCCGAACAACGCGTACGTCTCGCCCACGTAACCCAAATTCCGACAGCAAAACCTAAACCCAGAGTAAAACAAAGAAAAACAGGTTCGTGGAGGGAGAAAGCCCGTTAGGAAAGGCGAATAGCTAAAGTAAGGAAACAAAAATCGCCAGCGTCGTGACCACTTCGCGCAATCTCCGCGCGCCGGTGCAATAATCGGCAGGGTATAGCACTCACGTCAGCGGCGAGAGCAGGCCTAGCGGCAGCGCGGGCAGCTTCCCTGTGGCGGGCGCGTAACCGTGGCACGCGAGTCGGTGGCGCCGAGGCGAGGCGGGCTGCTCCGCCGCGCGAGCGTCGACTGCACGGCCGCTCCCCTTGAAGCCGCCGGGGCCAACGCGCGCCAACAACGCCCGCGTCCCCACAGAGAAACCGGCTAACTGGAGGAGAGCGGGACGAGATAACAGCCCGGCGTGTATATATAATAAAGGCCTCCGTGTCAGAACGGGCGCTGACGATATCAAGAGAGGGACAAGGCCGCGCGACACAGAACGGGGCTGGCACGAGGCCGACCCTGACAAACCATACTCCTTGGCGATATACTGCCTCCTATTAATAACCGTCCAGCGATCGACTCTTACGGAGTTACGGAGCAGTGTTCCGAAACAGACATCCCGTCGTCGACATGACCCGGGAGAGCGCTGCGTCCGGGCGATTCAATCCCGGCCACGTGGCGAAGGCAACGGAGTTACGAGGTCGACAAGAGAAACATAATGGCATACACGTCAGCCCCCACCTCATGTCGTGTGCACCGGAAGCAGCACTGCTCGACTTCCTTCGAACGCGACAACTGCGGAGACAGCGACTGTTTTGCGACCCCGACATGCACCGTGGACAATTTCGACATTGCCCGAAGGGACTGCGCTGCGCCCCGCACACACACACGGACGTCAAGTTAGTTGCGCTCGCTCGAACAGGGCGTATGCTCGTGTTGGGCGGTCATATGATATCGCATCTCACACGCGCATAAGGGAGTTTTCGCCACTCGTTTGGGAGGCGAGAAAGCTCAGTTCGGTGTCTACACACCGTCTACGAACAACCAGATGCACAAGAGGCGAACGCTCGAGCCTTGAGCCGCCAACAACAAAGGACTTACCGAAAAGTAAAATGGAAAGACGCAGAGCGTACCAGCTAACTGGGTTCGCGGCAAAAGCAAATGACTTGAGAGTGGGTAACAATGCTTCCATTCGCCCTACTCTCCCCGGGGTGGGCGTGAGCGCGCTCTACAGGCACGAAAACGACCATATACACACACACACACACACACACGCCCACCCACCCACGTCGGAGACACAATGAACGTAGAAAAAAAAATTAGGTGATAATAGACTACCCCCGAAAGGAAGAAAAAAAAAACGAGGAAAAAGTGGCTTTCGCTGACCGTGATCGACATCGGAGCCCGCTCGGAATGACCGACTTCGCTCTGGCAGCGAAAGCCGAAAAAAGAACGGAGGAATGAAAAGAGAGAAAGCTAAACTCCACCACAAGTGCCTCCAGCAGCCGGTCCAGTTTGAGCGCTTTCCTTTTTTTTTTACTATTCGTGCCTTCATTCCTTTATTCGTCACACGCAGCTCATACAGCAGCCGTTGCAGCTCATTCCCTGCGCACGAAATTCGGCACTGCCGGCGGTGTTTCTTCGCGAGACGGAGGAGGGGGGGGGGGGGGGGGGCACTCACTACGCGCGACCGCAAGAAACACGGAAAGCGGTCGCACGACTAAAGCGCCAAACGAAGTAACGACGGCGCACCGACGACAAAAAGGGCTCAACCGGAGAAAATAAAACGCGGCCAAGTTAACAAACACAAGAAGAAGACCGTAAAAAAGGACAGCGCTTGCAGCGGGCGATGCTCTGTCCGAGTCTCCGTTATAATATTCCAGTTCGTGCTATACCTCCGGAGAGCAGTGCGCGTTGCCCGATTTCAGCTGCTGCTTTCACCCCCCTCGCCTGCTGGACTTCATTTCGGCAGAAAGACATTTACGGCAACCGTGCACCCCACCGTTACACGACTCTCGCACAAGCGGGAAAGCGGCCTCGTCGACAACGGCGCGAACGAACGACCGGGAGGCGCGCGGCCACTATACGCTCTCTAAAAATGGGGGACGGACGCAACCCGAGAGGCAGAAAAAAAACAAAAAACGAAGCAACCTCCGCTAGAAACGCGTTTCGAGAACGGTCTACGAACGGGTGGCCTGTGAACAGAAGCGGGACAGGAGAAGAACTGCCGCGCCACCTGGTTCATCGCAGGAGGGTTAACAAACTTCGAAAGCTTTCTCGACCACCGCCGATGGCTGCCTGTCTCGTGATCCAGTGAGTGTGTGCGTTTTGCGCCCACTGCAGGAACGAATTTAGGGCACGTCGTTTTTCAACTTTGCATTCGCCTCGTCGCAGCGCTGTAATCGAGAACGTTAAGCGCCGATCAATGGCGCAGCGTGAGGTCTTGTTGGCTCAACGAGGGCCATCGAAGATCAGAAAAAAAAAAAACGCCCCGCTACTGGGCAGTGGATAACGCGAGCAACGGCTTTAACGCGCACCTGTGCAGGCAATAGCGATGCAATCCGAGAATAGGTTCACTCTCTCCCGTTCCCCACCTCCTCCCCGCTGCATGCATCCGACTATAATAGCTGCATCTCGATAGCAGCAGCAGCCTGCGAGAGAAAATGGAACTGCAAGCACGCGTCCCGAATGTCGACGACAGTGCTGCCCACTGGCGACCGAAGCCAATTAGACTTCACTACACTTCTGGTGTCCCGGCTACATCGATATCGATCCGGAGATCGGTAGCGCCATAACGCGGCCTCGAAACGCGGGGAGCCAAATCGGCAAAACGAAACGGGCACAGCGCCCCCCACGCTCTCCTACTCGCACTGGCGCGTCGAAAAAAAAGAGACAACCCCCACAGGGCTGCGATGACCGCGACGACGGCGATCTTCCAGAATTGCGTTCCACTCCACTGAGCTACCACAGTAACCCAGATAAAGAAAACCAGGAGGCGGGCGGCATGTGTGTGTCCTCTATCACTCCCCGTTACCCCATGGACGGGATGATTGCTCGAAAGCAATTTCATTACAGCGTTCTCCGTTTCCTCGCCCGAATAAGCGAGCGGGTAGCGGAGAGGGAAATTCGCGACCTCGTAAAACGTCAAGTATGCACTGCGCTGTTCATATGGCGGGATTAACTACCAAGCTTCCCATCCTGTCGCCCAGAGTGGGCACTGCACGTCAGCGAGAGCACGGCGAAGCTTACCGCGCCGATGCCACCTGGTCAGGCGGTGATCAACTTACTCGAAGGCAACGACGATAAAACCTCGCACTTCCGCCCAGGCACACAGCCACGGTGCGGCGCAGCTCACAGCGAAACGAGGTCGCGCTCAACGGCGGCCAGAACTGCGCACGCACACACGCATGTATACGAATGGAACAAAGCGGCGGCCTTTTCTCCGTCCCTTCTTTTTCTCATGCAGTGCACTTTTTCTTTCCACCCAGGTCTCGTTAGGCCCGCAGAGATCGTGGCAGCGCCTCGCCCGCCGTTACGGCCAGGAGAACGTGGGCGTCCTTGGTCGCGCCTTAGCGCAAAGGAGGGGCCTTCGCCCATACACGCTGCCGGCAGGCGCGGAAGGGAACGACGCGGGAAATAAGATGAAAAATCCGGCAGGGCCGCCAACCCCCACAACACCGCCGGCGCCCGGACACCGACCTTACCAACCAGTCTGCGCCGCCACGAACGAAGGGAGTACAGACCGCGACTGCCGCATGCAACGCACGCCGGGGCGGCGGACAGCAAGCACACCCCTTTCGCGTTCACGTCCTTTCTCGCTCTCCCGCGCGATTGCGCTTCCTCGACTACTCCTGTGTCTTCGGCTGTGTCTCCCCTCCCGTCGTCCGGAGTGGCCGCGGAGGGGAGCAGCGCCCTGTGCACTTCCGACATCGATAGCGGCGCAATGCTCCCGCGAAACTGCTCTCTCGGACTAGCGGCGGGGGGTCGACCAGGGACGGGCCAAGGCGGAATCAAATGGGCTGTCGCTCAGGCCGCCGCTTTGCATACGTCGATACGCGCCCTTCGCGCAGCACGCGTCGGTCGGGCCCCAAGAAACAGGCGTGGGGGATTGAGCGGCCGGACAGGTCAGGCAGAGTGCGTGCGTGCGCGCGGTTCGGCATGGCAAAAAGTGTGCGAGGCCTGCACGAATTTCAACCGACCGTCATCAAGCAGGAACTGAAAGGGGGGAGGAGGGGGGGTCGCGAGATGTGGATGGAAAACGCGTCCTCGACAAGAAGTCGATGCACGCCTTCCTAACAGCACCGATGCTTGCCGTGGTCGACGCGCTACCGAAGCGGGTCGTGATCGCCATCAACTGAGGCCATGACGAGAATGACGTTCCGGCTGGCATCCAGGCGGGAGGACCAGATATGGCGTATTCAACGGAATTGGCCTCGAAGGCGCTTCCAACGTTTTTATTGGGAATATAATGGCGCGGAGATATGCATGGCTTGTAAAGAAGGCGCCGTCTAGCGAGCGCGGTTCAAGTATGAAATCGCAACGTACGGCGAGGTTATTCGTAAATTTCGACCGTCCAGAACGGCACGTAAGAGCAAGAGTGGGAACAAACCCTGCGACAAGCGTTACCGCACGGAAGGAACCAAGGTGCGTTCCGCGTCAAGCATCTTCGCGACATCGCCGCCAAAATTCGCTTGGCGAGAACACTGGGGCGCTTGCGAGAGCGACGTTCGGTCCCGAAGGAGTGCAAAACAAATAAACAAGAAACGCACTCCCGAAACGACCTGAGCAGCTGCCCTTTAATTACTACAAGGCCATCGCCACCGTCATTAGCTATGCCACGCCAACCGCAACACAAAGGCCCGCCTCACTGATTTCCAATTAACACTCTTCTGAGTCAGCCGCGCTCATTCTATGCCGAGAAACTCGTAATCTCATATACGCCCACTTGGCTCGCTGCCACATCCGGCTACGTTTGCCTTTCAATGGAACCTACTTGGCAGTCGTTTGTAGTGCCAATGGTTTATCGGTCATCTTTTATCCGCACTGTATGTTCCGCCCAGGCTCCTACGGTATACCTATGCACCACTGACCTGAACTGAACTTTCCTCCTCACTTCTATTTCGCCCCCTTCATCACCCCTCCCCCCGTGTAGGGCACGCCTGGTTAACCTCCCTGCATCTCCTTTCTTCACACTGTCTCGTGCCACCGGACTCCACACCACTGCATCCTCACACCACAGCACGGAGGGGACCCGAGGACGAACCGACAGCCACACGCTGCCCTTCTTCGCGCCTTTAACGCAACCGAGCGTAGTTTCTGGGGGCGGCCATCCGTACAGGCTCGGCCCTGCCCCCTTTAGATCTTCCTCCAGACCACAGAAAGGCGAACGTCAATAGGACTCCTGTTACGCATCGTTCACCGCGCTACCCGGCCGAGCAGCACGCTTACTGCAGCACGGGAGAAAGGAGGCACGTACTATATAATACACTGCCGCAGGCGTCCGGCTGGGCAGCCGCCAGGAGATGAACGGCGGGACGAAAATGTAGCGAGCGGACAGGGCGCCACAAATGCGGGGGCGGGGGGGACGAGATACTGGGGGTTGACGACCGACAGATCAACAATGCGCGTCAGCGGCTCTAAGGCAACGCCGAGAGAGAATGAAAACGATCTACAAGCAACAGAAGGAAAGTCCGCGCTTTGTGAGCATGCACAATTGTGCACGCATGCTTCGTGCTCTACACGGCTCCCTCGAGGATTTGAGGCACTCCAGTCCAGCTTATAACTCCGAGCGTTCCGCTGCTGCAAGCCTAGTAAGTTAACGAAGGCAGCTGAAAGATCAGCCGTTGTGGCATATTTATGCCAGCCGCCTGTAATACGACAAAAAAACATAATACTAAGTGCCTAGTTATAAAGCTGCCGATGATTTAATTTCAGCGGTCACTCAAGATGTACAGAGTCGGTCAAAATTTTCGAGGCCACAGCGCCTGTTTTTTCAGAATTACCCTCGCACCCTCACAGGCGAGGTTGAGACGCCTACTCGCCCTAGAGACATGCTGAGCTTCGGGAGTGTCGTAAATGTCCCACTATACGAGGCTCCAAAACAGGTCTTGTGGCCTGGAACCTTTTGACAATCAGCGTACCTACACCTCCGTCCTGCAAACCTTGATGGCTACGGGCCCGTATTTATGCCAACTTAAGACTCTGTAGAGAGATGTTCAGAAGCGCACAACCAATAAGCAACTAAAGATGCCCAGAGGGCGCCGTAAGTAAACAGCCGTCATAGCAAGCAGAGCCCTAAAATGACAGCAAAAAAAATGGAATCAAACGAAGTAATTAGGCCAAATGAGCAAACGTTTCCGCGGGGAGGAAATTTTAAGGGCTGACGTCACGCAGTATCTCCGTGCCCGCACAATGCCCGGTGAGACATACTCTGTATATAGATAGCGCGAAAACAATGCACCAATTTGCAGATGCGCGCCCGGAAAAATGAAGGGGAAGTGACGTGGCAGTGCGCCAACGGCAGCACATAGCTTTCTCTATGCAGAGAGCAACGGAACACGTGCACATACGTGCACCATCAGCGTCGCGGTGAGCTGTCAATTCGGGGAACTCCCTGCCGTGTGCGTGCGTGAGCACGGCCTACATTTAACTAGGCGCCGACCGCAAGCGAAGCGGGGGCGGTGTGCTGCCAACGCCGCCCCCGTCTGGCTTCGGGGAATGTCTGCTGAGGCGTCGGTCGGCCTGTCCCATTCCGCGAATCATCACCTATGCCGCCCGAGTAATTTTTAGACCCCCACTGCAGGGCTTCGCACAGTGCAAAGCATCATTGCGCACTTCTCCGAAGCGAGCTTCAAAAGACAGCAGCGCGGGGGACGCTCTTCCGCGCATTAACGCTGCTCCATGATTGAAGAACCCCGGCGGGGATGGTGGTTACGTTGTTGGGGCGGCAGACGGCTCAAAGGCAGCCATTCACATCCAAAACTAGTCCGACCGGTAACAAGTGGCACGATTTTTTTCGCAACTTTCACGAAGGGCGTGCCCAAAGCTCACGACTTATGGACTACAGCCAGAGAGCGACACCGTTCGGGGTTACCCTTCATACCGCAGTTTCAGCCTGGGGGTAGGAGTATACACTAAATATACACCCGGAAGGACGCTTATTTACTTGTGCATCAAGGAATGCCGTACAGAAAGGAAGCATTCTGAGGTAGGCAGCTGAGTGATGCGTATTATGCATGCACTCATATACCAGCTCACAAGCCACATCCCACCATCCGGCGTGCGGTTCTCATTCGCCGTTAGCAAGGCCGAGTGAGCTAGAGTCGCAAACGAGCCGCACAATCACGCAGCTAGGACGCGGCCGAGCAGCGGTCTCCCCCCCCCCCCCCCCCCCCCCCCTTCCCCTTCCCCGAACGTGCAGTTCGCGCAATCGCGACAGGCTGCCGGTCACACGTGTGTCGGGCCAAGGTTGGCCCGTTCGCACGACTGCGTGACGCGTCGCACTCCCGACGTTCCGGGTCATCATGGGAGACACGAAGCCGGGGCCGCACCACAGCTGGCGGGATGATGATAAACAGACGCAGCACATCAGTGGCCCCTCTCCTTCCTGCCTTTATAACGGCACCGCAGCAATCTGCGCGGGCCTAATCGCGCTCACTCCCATGCGTCGCTGGCAGAAGCGAGTGGCGGCCACGGCTGCATATTATTAGTCCGCGCGTACGCATTTAGCCGCCGCGGGGTTACGAAAATGCGCGGAACGCACGGACGAGGAGCAAACGACTGTGCGTGTGCACGTATACCGAGCGTGACACACCCGCACGCTGGCAGAACGACGGCTCTCCCGACTGCTGTGCTCGGCACGAAACGTCGTGACACGCACCGGTAACAGCTGTCATTCTGCGAGTGAGGTGCTATAAAATGCAGCCCACGCGACTGTCACCCCTAGGACGGCCGACAACGAACGATAACCGCCGCAGAGCAGCGCTGTGTTCTGCATATGTCACGAGGACGCGTCCTCGATGCGCTGTCAAGGAGGCCCTCGAGACAAAAATGACGTTTCCATTCTCCTCAGGCAGCAAATGAGGGACAACGACCGGTATGTATACAGCCACTTTCTCACCAAAAAAAGAGCGTCAACTTAAGAACCTCGTTGACCTAGCAGGCTGCTTGGACCACACAGTGCACGGTCACACCACGAGACCGTGCTCACGTGCCAACAGGCGAACGCGCGCAACAGAGATGATACTGCAGTCGCGTTTACGTGAATGCCACAGAAGTCAAATCGAGTCCACTTTTTTTTTTTTAAAAGGAATGCGAAAAAGCTTCGAGGTATAGAGTAGAGATCATGCCTTTTCTTCTCAAAACCTGCTCCCTCTCTCGAAAAATCGACTCAAAAGTGCATTCACGAAAACGCGGCTTACGGGACGCCGCTTACCCCGACGAGAGTTGAGGTGTTGAATGCTACAGGTGGGGTTAGCCTTGCTTTATCTGCCGGCAATTGCTCCACCGTAGCGTCCCTTCTATATTAATATTGTCCTAAAGCCTGTCGCATCTACCCCGCTATGCGCACAGTCTCTTATAATAGCACACATTCTCTCCCACAGTCACCATCTATGCACACCCCACCCAGCAATGGACGCAAGCAGAACCACCTTCTATGGCGTTAAGCTGCTGCTCCCAAAGTAGCGAAACTGAAACCAGACCACGGCGTCCGCAATCCCATGGAAGTGAAGCGCAAACATACGCGTACTGTGGGCGCCAAAGCACGTTGAAGAACACCAGGTGGTCTATATGTGTTAATCCCGAGCCCTCCACTACGGTGCGCTTCATAATGCCACACCACAACAGAAGCAGTGCGAAACCAGCCCCGACTGGGCGGCGCTGCGGTTTACCTCGAGGTTATCCTCCGGCGCGGCGGCTCCGGGCGGCTTCCGCGACGCGAGGCTGAAGACGAACAGCTTGAGGAAATCCAGCAGGCCGCATTTCTCGGCGAACACGCGCAGGTAGACGAGAAACATGTCCGTGGCCGGCTCCAGCTCGGCGCCGCCGCCTCCCTGAGGGTTGGGGGTCTCCAGGCCGCAGCTTCTGGCGCGGCCGCCCTCCTCGCACCACGAGCGATGACGCAACGCACTCAGAGGACGAGCCCCGCGCGTCTGGTCCTGGACCACTGGGATGTCTCCCTCAGACTTCTTCCTTTCCCTTGTTCATTCACCACGCGATGCCCGTAGGACGCACGGCTGACGGCGAACAATGTGCAGGTCTTCTTGCGAATCCACGGGAGTGAAGAGAGCCTCCGGTGTCCCTCAGAAGGATCCGCGACAGGCCGTTGCGACAGTGCAGTCCGGTTGCCCGCTGGCCACAACAACGCGCACCGTGAAACGTCAAACGATGGCACTTGTCGCCGAACGCCGCTCGCGAAGCGAAGCCGTGTCACCGGCGCGAGCGAGCGCGCGCGCACACACACGCCCCCGAACGTCCGTCCCGTCGTCCCCTTCCGTTGACGCTCCCTCTTTCGCGTTGCAGGCCGCGCAGTAGCGGAACCAGACTCTTGGCTGCTCACTCTCCTTCGCGCGGGCTTCCTCCCGTCATTAAAGGACGTCAAGAGACGCGACGAGCAGCTGTTGCTCCTTCCGCCGGATTCCAACGGTTCGCGACGCACGAACGGGGGCAAAGCCAAAACGCCGCCGCGGCGGAAGAAAGCGGTCCCAGCCGTGAGTCAGCGACGGGGCCGGAAGATCGCAGGCGCTGTTGGGCGAGTTTCGCGATCGTCGGGCAACCGCGGGGACGGCCAGCCAGCAATCGGCGGATACGTACAGAGGAGGAAGCGAGTGCGCGTATCCTGGAGCGCCGAAGGCTGTCGCGTACGCTGCTCGCACGCAGGACGGCGGGGGGCTCTCGAACCACACTAGCCGCAGCAGCCGAGGCTCTCCGACGTCGTCCACCGCGTGCGCCGCGCCGGGCTGCAATGGCCCGTCCCGGAGTGTTGTTGCCTCAGCAGCCCGGCGTAGAAAGAGAGAGAGGGTGTGTGCGCGAGTGGAACGAACACACGGGCGAGCGTGGCAGGGCTTTCCTCGTCGGCAGCGAGAGAGGGAGAGAAGGGGGGCGACCTTGCAACCGACCGCGCCCGCTGCCGCTCCGAGTCCTCCACCCCCCAACCCGCCTCACACGAGTCCCCCCTTGCCCGTGCTCGCGGGGCCCATCTCTTCTTCCCCAAGACTCGTCGGGCGACGCGGCCAGCGAACGTTGACTTCGGGCCGGGCCTGCTCGACCCGTTCGCCGCAGCGCTATATGATGCTCCGGGGCCGGTCAGCTACACGGCGCGGCTAGCCGGCCGATATTGGACGGCGAAGCAGCACGGGAAAGAAGAGTCATCGGGTTCGGTCGGGCAGACCTAGGCCGGCCCGCCGCGCGCGCGTGCCTCCCGGTGGGGCGAGGAATAAACGAGCGCTATTAAAATGAAAAGCGGGCGCCCTTTGGCCGCACGACGATGAGTAACGCGCCGCACCTTTCGCCGCAACGAGGAGGAGGCTCTTTCCCCGCAGCGAACGAAACGCGGCTCGCGTCTGATAGTTTTACGCGTGCATGATAAAGCGCCGGTCAGCCGCTTCCTTCTAGAACTCTGCTGTTTTGCTCGAATACCAGGGCGAGGGGGAAGCCGACAACAGGTAACCGGACGTTTCTCAAGAGGAGTAATGCAACGACCACCGTAATAACGCTGGCCCGCTGTGCAACAAGGCACGCTTACGACAGAGGGCTGGCTGCAGCGCAGTCTTCAGCGACGCCCCATCGATAGCAAGTGGGCGGCGTTTTAAAGCGTGTGACAATCTACCGCGGATGAGAGGAGGCGGATGACAAGCCTCGTAGGCAAGTTTGCAGATGCTGAACAGAAAGAACATCCTATGCGTACCAAACACGCGCAATTAAGCAACCTTGGCAAGCGGTACGCTTCGACGGGCAAAAGCAGTTCAGCGCTTGTCGCACGAGTATAGAGCAACCTCAACGTCTCCCGCTGAGCGTACCGTGCAAGTGAAGGTAGCAGCACCTGAACGACGGCCCAGAAAATAAAACGAGTGGCCGTCGTGTCGGGCAATGACAGGCCTTTCACGGGGACGTCAAGATCGCGGCGGTCATCGACCGACGGTCATGACGTGCACGCGTAACACGTGTACACTGACAGTGACCGGCGTTGAGTGTATATAGTCGGGCCGTGCAACCGACAATGGTTCTAAGGAGACAAAAAAAAAAGACGAACAGAGAGTGGAGGTAAAATAAAAGAAAAATAATAACCATGCAACACACATGCCAATAAACGCCATCTGTACGCATATTGAGCAGGGATGCGATATGTCCGAAGACAAGGGAAATCAACCGACGTCAACGAGTATAGAAGGGAGTGTGTGTGTAGAATGCACTATTCGGGGCTCCCATCAAAAAGCGTCTGAGAGAAACCGCACCGGCATTGCAGCGAAACGAAATAGTACATCGATTGTACGTAGGACGCGACGATCCCCGAGAGCGACAGATATGACGCTGTCTCCGCGCGCGAGTCGCGTCACGAACCACCGAGTGCAGAGTGGCGCAAGACGTATACTATATATCAAGTTGAGATGGCGCAACCGCAGCGTGCGGGGCGCGCGACAAGCAATTCGCAGATCGGGCTTCTTGCCCGGCGCGCTGCTGCGCACATCGGCGCGTTGCGTGGATGCGCTCACTACCGAAACGCAAATGCGTGCGGGAGAAACCCGCCGCGGTGGCTCAGTGGTTAAGCGTTCGGCTACTGATCCGGAGTTCCCGGGTTCGAATCCGACCGCGGCGGCTGCGTCTTTATGGAGACAAAACGCTAAGGCGCCCGTGTGCTGTGCGATGTCAGTGCACGTTAAAGATCCCCAGGTGGTCGAAATTATTCCGGAGTCCTCCACTACGGCACCTCCTTCTTCCTTTCTTTCACTCCCTCCTTTACCCTTCCCTTACGGCGCGGTTCAGGTGTCCAACGATATATGAGACAGATACTGCGCCATTTCCTTTCCCCCAAAACCAATTATTATTACTGCGGGAGAAATGAAAAGAAAGGCCTTTGCATGCGCTTCGTTTTCGCGCTTCCTGTCACAACCGCAGAAGTGTCACAACCGCGAAGACGACCACCACGCGTTGCGGTGGTGGTGTGACCATTAAGTGGGCGCAGAGAGTAGATTGGGTTGAGGCCCTACTGCCACCCCCCCCCTCCCCCATACTAGGTGGTGCCCCTATTCCGGGGTCCGATTGGCAAACAACGCCGGCCGCGTCCGTTGAACCAAGGCCTTTTGGGTCTTGAGGTCCTGACAGCCGAGTACGGCCGCCTCCCTGTCCTCTCTGGGTCAAAGTGCGTATATGCTAGAGTCACCGGAAGAATAGTGTTACGTTAGGCTCCGCGTGATCGTGAGGAAATGAAAGGCGCAATAATTAAACTCATTTTAGTCCTTGGCAGAAACTGCATGGCAGCCATGCCTGGAATAGTAAAGACAGCAGAGGCGTATATCAGCACGCACAGCCACCATTTGAAGTTGAGAGGAACGATACGTTTCCCGACCGAAGTATTGATAAGTGCGCATACGTTTCTAATGAACCACAGTGAAGCGCTCCGAATCTGCCGGGGCTTCGATCTTCTGACGCGCTCTGACATCGCACAGCACACGAACGTTTTCGCATTTCACCTCCAAATAAGTACGGCCGCCGCGGTCGGGATCGAGCCCGCGACCTTGGGATCAGCAGCCAAACGCCAAAGCCACTGAGTCACCGCGGCGGATGATTTACGTCTTGTGTCAAGAAGACTATATATCTCATTGCTAAAAATAAGTTATGTATGACATTTATATAGTGTTAATGTGCTTACTTCCCAGTGGTGCAAAATGCAACCGAGTGCGCCCTGAAAAACACCGACGGGCGAAATCCTAGGTTATCATGCGGCGCAATGTGGCTACACTGGGTACAGAAGTAAGAAAAAAAAAAGAAATTGCAAATGTAGAAATAAAGGGCACCCCAGGAACAAGAAGCTGAGCGCATGCATTGAATAGGCTCACCACACGGAGGGAACTGCGGAGGCGCCTGCTGATTCTAATCTGCCATTCCTTTTCAATCTGCTTCGGCCTGGATGTATACAGTATAGCAGCAAAATTTTGCGGGCATGGGGCGAGAAATTACTCCGGCGCTGTTACGCAAGTCAATAGCTCTATAATGCCAGCAAGTATAACGGGACGTGCAGGCTTGATCAATCCGGTGGTACCGATATCGGGCGACTGGATCGGGAGGTAGGGCTACAATAAACTTGTTCCAGAGCATGCACACGCATCCCGGAAACTTTCACAGTCGACTCTACGGGAACTTGCGTGCAGAACACCGCACATTGTTGTGGACTCGACACGAATGCCTTTGCAAGCTTCTGCACGAGGCCTGGTCAAGGCAACTATAGGACTGATCGCCCCGAATAACCGAGGCGTGCTTGGGTGCGAAGGGTGGAGCGAATCCCGTAAGCGACTGCTCCTGCTCCGAACGCGGAAGAGGACCGGCTCTCCATCCAAGAGCGAGTGAAGAGGGAAGACAAAAGAAAAACAGCGGGAATGGATCGCGACCCTGCAGACGACGGCGCTGCTCAGGTAAGTAGCCGCTTGCGAAAGGCGGGTGCGAAACGCCAAGGCGAAAAAAAAACAACAAACAAACCCTACCTTCCGTTTCTTTCAGCACACTTTGTTCTAGCAATAAATTTAATCAAATCAGTCGTTCCAGCTTACCAGGATTCCCCATCGCGCGTCGTTCACAGCAACGCGTCCGCCACACGAACGAAACAAGGGCGAAAGGTTCCCGGTGTTGGATTGTTGGATGGATAAGGCTGAACCCTTTAAATCGGGCGGTGGTTCAAGCCACCTAGCCGTGACTTGTGAAACTTTACTCTTGTCTTGATTTAGCGACCAATCAGACAACCTTCGTTTGGTCACTTCTACCCGCTTAAAATCTACCTTCCCTTCACGGTCCTTAAACCCCAATGTTTTGGATAAATCAGGCGCAGCTGCACCTCAGAGCGGCGAGGGGCCGCAAAGAGGGATCAAAGATAACGCTTCCGTCCCGCACACACCATTACGTGGCGCGCACTCAATCGCGCGTGCACAGATTATCGCCACTCACTCAACCCAGCAAACACCGAGCGGCACACGCCGCAAAAGCACGCACAAGATAGCATCGCGGGCACCCCGCTTGACCCACAACAAGGCGCGCGATGCAGCGAATCGGCCACAGAGAGTGACAACGCCGTTCAGGAGCGAATAACGCGCGCGGCAGTGCGCAACACTGAAGGGCCGGCCATACACCGAGGGGGGGACCTCTGAGCAGCCCGTTGTGACATAATTCTCTCGGGGACACGTCGCGTTCCATTCACGACGCTGCCGGCGGCGGGACGCAACGGGGTCGGCCGTGCAGAAACGCGGTCGGCCACGAGGTTCGGATGATAACCACCCTCCCGAGGGCTGCCCGCGTCAGTCACTTCCCCGTGCACGCCGGCGCGCTGGGTGGCGCGAGCAGTGACGGGAATGCGCTGTGGTTTCCGTCCCTTACGTATACACGTATACGAATACGGCGCGGCCAGTCACGCCTGTCCAAGTCCTCGGAGAGCGTGGGCACTACTCCAGTCTTGCGGCCTCGGACGGCGGAAGATGTGGAGGGGTGCGATCAAGCAGTCAGCGCTGGACTGTCAGAAGTGGTCTGAAGGGTCAGACTTACAGAAGGGAAAATGGAAGACACGACACCGCGCAAACGCCACCGGTGAAGCCCATGCCACACGTGCAGAGACTCATCTCAGCGGAGTAGAAAGACAGGGTAATAGCTGCGCACCTCACTTTGTTTCAGCAAAAATTCCTGCAAGCGAATGCAAATGTGGGCGAAGTTCACAAGTACAAGCAAAGTGTCATTTAAGTGTGGGCAGCCCCGTTGTTAGCACAGCAACAATGTATCAGCAGGGGCGCAGTGGCCAGGCAACCAGTGATTGCCACGGCTACTGATTTATCAGTAGATCTACTGATTTTTAAAATTTTCTGCTGATTCAGTGATAAAGCGCTTCAATCTACTGATTTTCTTGCTTTTCTACTGAAACGAAAGCAAAAGCTGCTACTTTTTCAGTACAGAACTTGTATTAATGTGATGCCACCTAGCGAGCGAAAAAAAAAAATGCGGTTGGCTCAGAGGTTAACATACATTCTTGCGTTTCCAGACTCTCAAACGTGGCGCTGCCTCTGTCTTTGAGCAAAGTGGGGAAAAGGTGAGGCGGTGAATTTGTGAAAGTGGGTGCACTACCGTAATCCACAACTATGAAACCAAAACTATCGGACCAGAACCAATGGCGCTTCGAGCGCCTACTCCGTTCTACAGGAGAATAGGACCCCACTCACTTACAGTTCTGAATAGTCCAGTCAAGTTGTCGGTTGCTGCTTGTGTACCGCAGTACCTACATACCGCGTGTGGCAGGTCACGCATCAAGTTCAGCGTGCGCGCTTCATTACGAGCTCACCAGGTAAGTAATATCTGTATGTCTTGAGTTCTCGATATGTTAGTACTAATAATTTAGTGATTCACCCGTCGAGGTTAGTTATTGGATTTGGCGTTGAGCTTTAAAGTGCGTGATTTCGAAACCATATCCCGGCCGCGGCGGCCGCATTTCGATGGGGGCGAAATGCAAAGGCGCTTGTGTACTGTGCATTTGGTGCACGTTAAAGAACCGCAGGTGGTCGAAATTAACCCGCAGTCCCCCACTACGGAATTCCTCATAATCATATCGTGGTTTTGACATGCAAAACTTCAGAATTGTTACTGTAGTGCTTTATTCCCGGTTGTCTCGGCGCCAGATTTTGGGCCGACGCTGAAAACAAGGCGGCGCGCATTATAATTAAGCGTCGACAAGCTGCATAGGACTGGTATTGCTTGCGTATTGCTGATGACTGACATGCTGCGCTTTCAATTATCACGCTTCAACCGTAAAGAAAGCATATGTATGTAAGAATAAGAAATTGTTGCTTACTCGGCCGACATTGTTTTAGCTTCTATGAAGTGAGGTGATGCCAGTAGACATAGTGGAATGGTGCAGCCGGTGAATGAATTCGGCGATCGCGCTTGCTGTGCCGCCGAGCTCTCTTCACTTTTTACACCTAGCACAGGTTAAATTGGTTACAGTTTATTGTTCAAGTTCGTCAACCTGTCTGACTGCATGCCTTCATACCATCACAGATAGGCGACAGCGCGTTGTGACATTGCTTGTGGCAGTAGCCAGTCATACTTATGTCATTTATCTGCCCCTCATTAAGTGCATTGGTACTTGCATTACAGGTGTTTTGGAAGCTTCAGCATAATGACAAGTGGAAGTGACACTAGTTCAGAGTCTTCAGACCGGAAGAAGAGCAGTCCAAAACCGAAAAAAAGAAAATACCAGCAAAAGTACAAGCAAGCTTGGGAGCATGAGAAAGCGTTTCAAAGTTGGCTGCAACCAAGCAAGAAGAGCAACCGTTATGCGTACTGCAAAACATGCGACATGAACCTAATTGCCGGCAAGAAACTGTTGGAACGGCACATGAAATCTGCGAAACATGAAGAAAATACAAGAAAGCTTATGTCCCAGCCAACGCTGATGCAAGCAATGCCTAGCATTGCTATCTCTTCACAGGTAAAAGAAGCTGAAGTAAGATTGGCTTTGTTTGTCGCCGAGCATAACGTGCCATTTACAGTCATGGACCATCTGCCAAAGCTGGTGAAAAAAATTTGCCCGGACTCCGATATTGCAAAGCAGATTGCCTGCAGCAGAACAAAAACATCAGTGATAACAAAGGTTGTGACAGGCGAGGAGAGCAAATCGCGGCTGTGTAGGCTACTTCGAGAGAAGAAATTTTCAGTCATGGTTGACGAGTCAACGGACGTCAGCTGCACCAAGCACTTGTGTGTTGTTACAAGGGTTTTCGAAAAAGATAGTGTGACTGATGCCTTCTTTGATCTCATCCCTGTGACGGATGTGAGTGCTAATGGCCTTTATAGTGCCCTTACAAGTACTTTTCAGAGAGCGGGTATTCCTTATAAAGAAAATTTAGTCGGCTTTGCTGCAGACGGCGCAAGTGTCATGATGGGTAGTAAACATTCTGTGATGGTACTGCTGAAGAAGGAGATTCCCGGCTTGTTCATTCTTAAGTGCACGTGTCATTCTTTTCACTTGTGCGCATCGTACGCTTGTTCGAAACTTCCACGCGTTGTTGAAGATCTCGTGCGGGACGTCTACAGTTACTTCAACTCAAGTCCGAAAAGAGAGGGCACGTTGAAGAAATTTCAGGCTCTTCTTGAACTAAAGCCGCACAAACTTCTTCATCCAAGTCAAACAAGGTGGCTCTCATTGCTTGCTGCAGTCGACCGCTTTCTAGAGCAGTATGATGCCCTAGAGGCATACTTTGCATCTGCGGTTTCCACAGACAGGCTTTTGGCAACGGAAACAATCTACCGGAGGCTACAGGATCCTCTGAACAAGTTGTTTTTGATGTTCCTCAGCTTCGTTCTGCCTCTCTTTAACAATTTGAACAAACAAATGCAAAGTGATGCTCCACAGTTGCACAAGCTCTTGAGAAGTGCAGAAGCCTGCGTGAGGACAATTATGGATTGTTATCTCAAGCGATCCTGCACACAGGGAGTTGAGGTGGCAAAAGTTGAATTCAAGAACCCCAAATGCTTTGTGTCTTTGGAAGACATGTACGTCGGCGGTCAAGCAACTGCATTCTTGTCATCCGGAGAATGTTCAGTTACCACTGAGCAACGTCAATTCTTCCGCTTAAGGTGCCTTGATTTTTACATTGAGAGTGTCGACCAAATTCTGAAGCGTATCCCTTTTCAAGATCCGGTTTTAAAACATCTCGAACTCCTAGATCCTACTGTGTCCGTGACGGGGAAGGCAGCGTCAATTGCACCACTGGCGCAAGCCTTTCCGAATTTAGTCTCCGGCAAAGGCTTGCAATCTTTGGATACCGAATGGCGATACTTAAGAAACGCTGATATCCCTACAAGCGAAGATACCTCGTTGCACGAGTTCTGGGGAGTCGTGTTTTCTCAAAAACATTGTGATGGAAGCGCCGCTTTTCCTGC